>NW_027641408.1:0-10000 GCF_949987615.1 Pollachius pollachius
GAGGAGGAGGAGGAGGAGGAGGAGGAGGAGGAGGGCTCCGCTAGCGTCTCTTCAGACCAGCTGTTGGGGGACGTCCTGACGTGTAGCAGAGTCCGCTCATGCTTCAAACCCTCCCCCGGTTTCTCCCGGACGAACCAGCACTCCAGCGGGGGACAGCCGCCTCCAGAGCCCGCTGAGACCCACAGAGACCCGGGAGACGTCGGTCACACGAGGCGGTGGTGAGAGCAGATCAACACTGCCGCTGTACCAAGTTACAGCCCTCGCGCTCCCAAAGAAGGGGCGGCGCCAACCCATACACAGTCAACGCGAAGAGCTCTATAATACCTACACAATATATCATATAATATGATTGAAGAATCACGCAATATATGCTAAAATATATAATATCATATAATATATAATATTCAAACACATACTATATAATAGACATCTACATAATATAACATAATATCACGGCCAAAAGCTGTGTGCCCATACGGATGATGTCATTAACCCTAAACGACCGTCGGGTGCTCCGCTGTCTCTGGTCCTTCCACAACCAGTAGAGCCTCTAGTGGTCAGGTCATCTCAGCCGCGGTGGAGGAGGAATTGGCGGACAGAGACATCGGCGTTCGCCAGAGGAGGCCCCTCCTCCTACACTCGCGAGTAAAGTTCGTCTTCTCGCGGCGAATACGCGAACAGGCGAAAGTATTCGCTTTGGGTGTGAACGCACGGTAAAGAGAGCGAGCAGAACGGAGCGGATCTGAACCCCAACCAGCTGCCGGTCGACTCTGGGAACGCTTCGTTCGTTACGGTCCCGTCTGAGTTAAGAAGACTTCTCCTGAAGTGATCAGGGAGATTGGATGTGAGTACTGGATGTGACACTGGATAAGATAGTATCGTGTGTGTGTGTGTGTGTGTGTGTGTGTGTGTGTGTGTGTGTGTGTGTGTGTGTGTGTGTGTGTGTGTATGTGCGAGTGTGCGTTTGTATGTGTGTGTTTGTGTCTGTGTGTGTGCGTGCGTGTATGTGTGTGTGTGGGTGATCCCGAACACTCGAACGAGCAGTAAGACCAAAGCGCGCGGGAGACATCAGCCTACCTTGAATCCAGCAGGACATCACGATCAGAGCGAGTGTGCGAAGGGTTCCGATGTGGGCCATGTCTGTTCCTGTCCGTGTGGCGGCTGAGCTCTGCTCTGCTGTGACGGCAGCACGTCGAGGACGCTCCTTCCCCTCAGCTTTACTTTCGGTTTCAAACCAAAGTGTCAGCGTCACGTGATTTCCTATAAACTAGTTGCAGTACTCCGTGTGGCCACGGGGCGCTGATGGTCTCCTACACATGTTTGAGCTGTAAACACACAATGCGTTCACCTCGCAGAGTATTCTAGAATTAAACTGTAAAATCAGTACGAAAAATATAGTAGACAATTTTTTTAAGAGAAGTTATTTTAAGTTATGTTCCATTTCGACTAGTTGGATCACAGAATCAATGATTGAACATGATAGCATCTGAAGCTATGAGCTCCGGCCAGCCGGCGGGTTCTGCTGTTCTGTGTTGTTCAGAGGAACCGAGGGTATTTCCTCCTTCAGCAGCAGCAGACACAAAATGGAGGCGCACTGCGCTCTCTGAAAGGGTGTGGCACCTCGACAATGTGTGTGTATGAGTATTCGTGTGTGTGTGTGTGTGTGTGCGCGCATGTGTGTGTGTGTGTGTGCGTGTGTGCTTGTGTGCGTGTGTGTGTGTGTGTGTCTGTGGGGGTGGGTGTTTATGATTGCTTGTGTGTGTGTGTGTGTGTGTGTGTGTGTGTGTGTGTGTGTGGTTGTGCGTGTGTGCGCGTGTGTGTCTGTGTGCTTGTATGTGTGTGTTGGTAAATTTACACTCATGAAAACAAACACAACGCCAGTAATAATCCTCAAGCAGAAGAAGCCAAAATACTTTAACTGGTCCACTTAAACCTTTAGCACTTAAAGACGTTTTACTGTAGGCCTACTGCTAGACAAAAGGAATGATATATTATCGGTAGGTATAAACTAGTTAGTCTGACACACGTTTATAGCAGCGAGCTATAATGTGAGTTATGATGCTATTTGGACCAGGAAATAATTTCATAGGATTTTAATGGGATCTTGTGTTGGGTTTGTTTGTTTGTGTGTGTGTGTGTGTCTGTGTGTGTGTGTGTGTCTGGACCACAACCCTGACCAGCGTCAGTGTGAATCGAGTTCATATTTCTTTCGATATTCCACCACTAGCGTTCTTATATCAGATGTCTTATGCTGACAGGCAAAACACACGCACACACGCACACACACAAACACACACGCACACATGCACACGCACACACACACAAAGCCCAATACAAACAGACACATACACACACACAAACACACACACACACACAGACACACACACACACACACACACACACACACACAGTGGCGGATTAAGGTGGTCATTGTCCCCTAGGCTACTCTTTGTGTGAGGCCCTCTTACTGATCACGCAAAATAACTTAACTCAAACCAAAAAAGTGTAATTTAGTGCCGTGTGTAAAAGCGTTGATGAAGCATGAATGCCTCATCATTGGGTTTGTTTGTCTGTGTGTGTGTGTGAGCTTGAGTGTGAGTATGAGTGTGTATGTGTGTGTGTCTGGTCCACAACCCTGACCAGCGTCAGGGTGAATCAAGTTCGTCTTCCACCACTAGCGTTCTTATATCAGATGTCTTATGCTGACAGGCAAAACACACACACACACACGCACACGCACCCGCACACACAGAAACACACACACACAGAAACACACGCACACAGAAACACACACACACACGCACGCACGCACGCACACACACACACACACACACACACACACAAACACACACACAGGCCGATACAAACAGACACTTAACTTAAACAAAAAAAGCGTAATTTAGTGCCATGTGTAAAAGCGTTATATTGTTATATATCACCACCGCCACCACCACCGCCCCCACCGCCATCACCACCACCGCCACCACCACCACCACCACCACCATCACCACCACCACCACCAACACCGCCCCTATCACCACCACTACCACCACCACCACCACCACCACCACCACCGCCTACGTCACCATCATCATCATCGTCCCACCAGGGACCATACAACTCATCTATCTCAGCCACTATGTCTTGTCTCTCTGACGTCCCGCGCACACGTCCATCAATTGTGTTTTAAACAGTGCCAGGTAACAATTCATCATGGCCTGTATCACTTACGTCTATAGCAGCATCAAGCACATCATCGCCATCCTCATCATACCAAACATCGGACGATTGCTCCGTCAACACACTCTCATCAAACCCCTTCAACATCCTCCTCAAGACATGTGTCCATAGGAGTACTACTACTAGTACTGCTAGTACTACTACTACTAGTACTACTTCTACGTCTCCTCTCCGGGTTTCTGGGGCTCATGGTTTTATTTATAGTTTACAATTATGTTTTACAAACCCCTCATTTGTTACACCGATAAAAAAAGAAAAAGTTATTTACACAAAGTTTTTAAAAAGGTACACGTTTTTAAAAAGACACATATCAATAATAACACTAATAATAGGTTGATAGTGTTAACCGTTAATAGCCGTTGTGGAATAAAAACATACATACATGGTGATGGATCAGCCTGCTGGATCTGATTCCCTGCGGCGACCCTTGGAATACCTAATAAAAGACTTCTCATCAAACAAATATTAACCGGTTACGCAACGCCTGATGAATCTGAACCATACAGTTTTAGTAGATGCTTACCGCTGATCAGCATCTTGTCTGTGTTCTCGCTGTTGGTTGGGGTATCAAGGTATGGCTGCACGGCTGTGAGGCCGTACAAACCCTTGGGGTTTTTATTGCCCCCCAAACCCGCTCAGTGCAACCCTAAACCAGGCAGTCACTAGCCCCTAGACACGATGGGACCCCCACATTATGGAAACATTATGGATATTTTACCATCTAAACATCATTGGCCGAAATATTTAATGACGTAATAATAACCACACAGATAATAATTATCGCGTCTCGTACAAACCACACCGTAGCTACAAGATAATTTGACACACGTTTATATATGGCGTATCCACAGTGTTTCATATACATAACATGCAGCACTATAATAGTTTCATAGAATAGTTGTGTGTGTAAAAGTCTATTTTTAAAAAAACGTTTAAATAACTATTGTGTTAATGTATTAACACCTTAATCATAGATGTTGAAATACACTATATATATATTTATATTTACAACGGGGATACACACACTTTAATATACACATCTCGTCTATAGCGCACCTCTTTTCCCACGCAAGCATGAAAGGGAGCGTATGGGAATGAAAGTGTCGATGAAAGTGTCGATGAAAGCGATACTATTCGGATACCTACAGTGTTTCATATCAATGTAATACTGTATCAGAATAATACATAGAGTAATATATCAGATGAATACATCCTTTTAACACTTTTAGCCTTCCCAGGCTCAGTCCACAGCCTGTTCCCACACCCTTCTTGACAACCACGGCCCACAGCGGGGGACAGGTGTTCCGCACCGCGGCCCTAAAACAAGATACCGCTCTTGGGATTGAGCCCTCTCAGGATAGACCCTCTGGACAGTTCGGGAGGGGGGGCCCACGAAATGCTAACAAGTGACACAGCCGTCTTGACAGAGGCAACACCCGCTGGGAGGGGACCCCGCGAAATGATTGCAAATGAGACGTCTGAAACCCACAACTCATTTTAGGATGACACACACAGAGGGGCGCACCCCCCCGGAGCTAATGAGGGGCGCAGACTTGATGGAGCCGTTCCATTAAGACACGACTACACTTCAACTTCCACCCGTACAGGCATGCCCCAACATGACCGCTCGCTGCACCCCACCTTAGGATGCCACCTGCCCCCATAGACACACTCATGACTACACACTCTTGACTACACACTCATGACTACACCCTCATGACTACACACACACACACACACACACACACTCATGACTACACACTCATGACTACACAATCATGACTATACACACGCACACACACACACACACACTCATGACTACGGCCAACTTTCACCCATATAGGTATGTACCCCACATGCCCTCTCACACACTCAAAACTACACGCTCATGACTACACAAACACACACACACACACACACACACACACACACACACACACACACACACACACACAGGCCCCCACCCTCGCATCCCTGACCGGAAACGGAAGTCCTGTCCCTTATTTACTACTATTTTTATATTATTATATTATTATATATTTTTTTTATCTGTCATGTTTTATTTTAAGAAAAATTTAAAATAGTCTGGGCCAATCCAGGGCCCCTTGCGTACCTTGGCCCGAAGGCACACACAAACAGACACACACACACACACACACACACACACACACACACACACACACAAACACACACATACACACACACACAAACACAAAAATACATACACATATATACATATATACATACAAACACACACACACACACACACACACACGCACACACACACACATATACACAGAAACACATAAACACATACACACAGATTCAAATGTCCACGTCATGTGATTTCCTATAAACTAGTTCCAGTACTGACTCAGCACATGTTTGAGCTGTACCACACAATGTGTTCCCCTCGTAGAGTATACTAGAATTAAACTGTAAAATCAGTACCAATTTTTTTTTTTCAGACAATTTTTTTAAGTTATATTTCATCTATATTGCATAAAGACTTCTTGGATCACAGAATCAATGATTGAACATGATGTGTTGAAAGTTGACCTCTGTCGTAGCATCTGAAGCTATGAGCTCTGGCCAGCCGGCGGGTTCTGCTGCTCTGTGTTGTTCAGAGGAACCGAGGGTATTTCCTCCTTCAGCAGCAGCAGACACAAAATGGAGGCGCACGGCGCTCTCTGAAAGGGTGTGGCACCTCGACAATGTGTGTGTGTACGAGTGCTTGTGCGTGTGTGTGGGTGTTTATGAGTGCTTTGGTGTGTGTGTGTGCGTCTGTGTGTGTGTGGTGTGTGTGTGTGTTTGTGTGTGTGTGTGTGGTGTGTGTGTGTGTGTGTGTGTGCGTCTGTGTGTGTGTGTGTGTATGCGTGTGTGTGTGTGTGTGTATGCGTGTGTGTGTGTGTGTGTTTGTATGCGTGTGTGTGTGTGTGTGTGTGCGTCTGTGTGTGTGTGTGTGTGTGTGTGTGTGTGTGTGTGTGTGTGGGTGTTGGAAAATGTACACTCATGAAAACAAACACAACGCCAATAATAATCTTCAAGTAGAAGAAGCCAAAATACTTTAAGTGGTCCACTTAAACCTTTAGCACTTAAACACGTTTTACTGTAGGCCTACTGCTAGACCAAAGGAATGTTACTTATTAATGACGGGTAGGAGATAAACTAGTTAGCCTGACACACATTCATGTCAGCAAGCTATAAAATAAGTCATGATGCTAAATGGACCAGGAAATAAAAATAATTTCGTAGGATTTGAAGGTGATCTTGTGTTGGGTGTCGTGTGTGTGTCTGTGTGTGTGTGTGTGTGTGTGTGTGTTTGTGTGTCAATGTGTGTGTGCATGTGTGTGAATGTGTGTGTGCATGTCTGTAAATGTGTGTTTGTGTGTGTGTGTATTTGCATGTGTCTGTGTGTGTTTTGCATGTCAGCATAAGACACCTGATATCAGGACGCTAGTGGAGGAAGATCATAAGAAATATGAACTCTAGTCACACTAACGCTGGTCAGGGCTGTGGATCACACACACACACACACACACACACACACACACACACACACACACACACACACACACACACACACACACACACAAACACACACAAGCAAACAGGCACACACACACACATACTCACACACACACAAACAGGCACACACACACACACACACACACACACACACACACACACACACAAGCCAAGAAAAACACCGAACGCACGCACACAAACAAATGTGTTTGAGTTAGTTTCACTTGCCGTTCACCTGGAAACCAATGACGTTGCAGCCGTATTGAATTCCTATTGGTCCAGTCCGGCCTCTCCCTCGTGATCCGTCTCTTGTTCGCAGGTTTCCGGGTCAGTCCGTCTGCTGCTGGAGTCGGAGTCACGTCGCTGTGGATAATCTCGTCGAGCTGTTCTTCTGAATACATCGATATGAAGGCGCTAGTGGGGCTGCTGCTGTTGGTCTTTGGTCACGGTGTGTCCTCAGGTAAGACTGACTCAAGTTTTTACTTTTCAAAACTATCTTTCCAAAAGGTTCGTTTATGGTCCCTGAATAGACGGTGCTTGGATTCCGTAATTCGTTTGAAAAGTATGTGATTATCCTCTCTAATGAGTTCAATTATTCCACAACATGATTCATCTTTTACTGTGAATATTTAAACCAATATAAGAACGTTTATTTTTGGTTCGAACTGTGAAAACGAAACCAACGCACTGGTTTGATGACGTCGTTCCTAAATTATCAGAACCAAACATTAAACTTCAGTTTGGAGGGAATCCGATGTCTTCTTTAAATCTACTTTTAATCCTAAATGTTATATTAACATTCAGAGATATCGTGTTATCAACTTTTCAACGCTCGTGGAGAATCATCACGCACGCGCACAAACGCATAGACACACGCAGACACACAATAATATAATTATTATCTTTGCTTTCAATATATTATTCTGAAATAAAATAATTACATTATTCTATTATTAATAATTCTTTTTCCAATGATGGCAATTTGAAGATAGTTAAAATGCTGTCATCGAATACATGAATACAGAAATTAAACAATATGCTTATCATTATAAAAACATTGTAATAGTTATTTAAATAATAGTTTAATATTCATGTCAGCAGTAATGATTAAGAGGCAGCTGGTTGTGTTGTAGTTGAAGGTCTGGACAGCCAGTGCTGTAGGCTACAGTGAGATGTTTGGATGTCAATAAGATCAAACTGAAGGTTCCTACATTACCTGGACGGCCAGGGGGCGGGGCCATGGGACAGGGGGCGGGGCCATAGGACAGGGGTCGAGCCATAGAGCAGGGGGAGGGGCCATGGGCCTTTCTGTCTAGAGCAGGGGTCGGCAACCTTTTGTATCAAAAGAGCCATTTTGGCCCATCTCCCGCAAAAAAAAAAATTTGGAGCCGCAAACTTTTTAATTCACCCCCTCCCTGTGACACTCTGTAAAAAAAAACATAGTTCGTTGCATTCATGAAATTATAAAACAACAAAGAGAAAGCTGTTGAAGAACATTTGATTGCTGTTCTAACAGGAAAACCTCAAACTCTTATGAAGAGGAGAAATAACTTTGAAATAAATCAAACATATAGAACGAGTAGGCTATAATAAGTCTAAACATAAAGAACACCTAAACAGGTAAACATAGGTTTGTTGTCATCCTCTTGATTTTTCCTCGGCCACAGCAATAAACCATCAAATCTGAACAAAAATCAAAATAACACACCAGCTCAGTTTCTAAAATATATATTTTTTGGTGCAAAATAATAGCCTATTAAATTGTAGTGTCCTCACCTGTTTAATGTGATTTCTGTTTCTGAACATCACTGCTGAGCTTTTCTATGTCGGGGCTGTAGGACGTGACCTTCATCTTAACGCAGGATTGCAGGCTGACATCTGTGAGGCGTGAGCGATATTTTGATTTGACATAGTTCATGTTAGAAAATATTTGCTCGCATAAGTATGTGGATCCAAAGATGGACAGGACTCCAAAGGCATACTTCTTGATGTTGTGATAAGTTTCGGGAATTGCATTCCATGTCTCAAACACAAGTTTGTCGGGTTTGGGAAGGTTTTCTATTTCGCTCCATTTTTGTTCTCGAGCGAGAATAGCCTTCCGACGGGCGACGTCTTCGAGATCAGCTGTCAGACTTTTGAACTTGGACACCCATACCTCTTTGTCAGCTATGTCAGCCAGTTCAATTTCAAGATCGGGTTGACTCACGAAAGTGAATGCTGACATGTTCAGCATGGACGGGTCGATGTCCAGGGGTGTGACGGGGAAGGATAATGTGCTTTTTTCCTTTCTGAACTCACTGAATCTTTGTCCAAATGCAGTTTGCATTGCAATGATCGTGTGCTGCAAGTACTCACAATTGATGTTGTGTGACGTTTTGAACTCTCTCAGGGAGGGGAAGTGAGAGAACGTACCTTTCTCCACATCTCTGGCAAACACTGTCATCTTGCGCTCGAACGCCAAAACATACTCCAGCAGCTGAAGGGCAGTGCTTCCTTTTCCCTGGAGACTTCTGTTCAGCATGTTAAGGTGACCTGTCATATCCACCATGAAGTGCAGCTTTTCCAGCCAATCTGGGTGTTCCAGTTCTGGATAGGTGAGGCCCTTACTTTCCAGGAAAGTTTTCACTTGTTCCAGACAAGCCGCAAACCGTTTAAGCACTTCTCCCCTGGACAGCCACCGGACTTTGTTATGCAGCAGGAGATCGCTGTCGACTTCATCTAACAATGAACAGAACTGTCGGTGGTTTAACCCTTTTGCCATTATTTTGTTGACTATCTGAATGACAAGGTCCATCACCTCTTTGCATTCGGGGGGAAATGTTTGAGCGCACAGTGCTTCTTGGTGCAGGATGCAGTGAAACGTCAGCAGCTCTCGACCCAGCGACTTCTGAAGTAAAGTAATAAACCCCTTCTGTGTTCCTCTCATACTAGGTGCCCCATCAGTAGCCACTGACACCATGTTGGTGGTATTTATTCCTTTGGCTTTTAAACAATTCACCACAGCCTCACAAATGTCCTCCCCCCATGTTTGGCCTTTGAGCGGTATCAACTCAATAATTTCTTCCTGCGGCCCGTCAGAGTTCACGTATTTGCATAACAGCGCTAGTTGTTCAATGTCGTTCACATCACTGGACTCATCACAGGCGATGGAGAATGCTGGAGCTGAATTTATGTCGTTAATTTGTTGACTGGTGATGTTTTCTGACATCTTAATGGTCCTGTCCTTTACGGT
>NW_027641408.1:15000-62500 GCF_949987615.1 Pollachius pollachius
AGATGTTGTGGCATTAAGAATATGAAAGTATAATAACATGAGGATGTTTATCACTGTTACAACACTAAACATTTCTCTTGATCCTTAGCTTCAGACAAGGGACACAAACCAGTTGGTGAGTAAATTGTGTTTTTACTGCAGTTCGGTTCTTATGATTATTGCTACTACCAATAGTGACTGTCTAGCTCACTGGACTATACAGCTCTATAGATCTAGAATCATCTAGGTCACTGGACTATACAGCTCTATAGATCTTGAATCATCTAGGTCACTGGACTTTACAGCTCTATAGATCTAGAATCATCCAGCTCACTGAACTTTACAGCTCTATAGATCTAGAATCATCTAGCTCACTGGACTTTACAGCTCTATAGATCTAGATACATCTAGCTCACTGGACTTTACAGCTCTATAGATCTAGATACATCTAGCTCACTGGACTTTACAGCTCTATAGATCTAGATACATCTAGCTCATGACTTCACCTCCTCCCGTTCTGATACTTCCCAGCTTCTTCTGACACCAGCTCTGAGAACGCTGAGGGGCAGAATCCGGCTCCTGAGGCCCAACCCCTGACTACAGTCAGTACTTTACCACTTTACAATACTTATTCAGGGAAATATGTTTACATTTATATTTATTAGGTGCCTACTTTATCACAGTGATAGTAGTACTTTCACAGTTCTTCATCACAGTAATATATTAAGAGTACATCATCACAGTGATAATGTGTGTGATAATGTTTGATGTTTAATCCTGACTTGTGCTTCCTTGCTGTTTAAGGTTAAAGTTTGATCATGAAGAGGCTTCTCACGTTCATCTTCCTAAAGCAGGATGGAGAGGATCGCTGTTCATCTATAATCATCACAATCAGTTTGGGGAATTCAGCTAACTAAAGATGCTATATTTGCTTGATTACATTAACATTCAACTTTATTTTGATAAAAAACATAAATCAGTAAGAAGTGTAAATCAATTAGATCTCTGTATTTGTGATCGATTAACTCAATGGATTAATCCTGCAATCGTTCACTGACCCTTGGAAACCAAACCTAACTGCTTCATCATATAAGCTTTTAATTATGTTAGATTGTTTAGTCATATTTAAGTTTTAAATAATGTTTCTGAATCAAGGTTTGGGACGGTGAGATTCTGTCAAGTTTGAATACAATAATCGTTAAATGCAATGTGTTTCCGTATTATTTTAGAGTTCTGCTAGGTAGAGAATTGCATTGCTACATAGGCTAGCACAATCGAGCTAGGCTGCTTTAGCTTTAATGCCCTTTGTTGTGTTTTCTATGTTCTTTGGGAATTGGATCATATATACTTTGGTTATTCTGTCAATAAAATACATAAAAATTGTTCTGCCTACATGAATTTAATATACTTATTGCTAAATTAGGTTTACATACTTTGTTTAGAGGTTACGTTGTTAGGTTATAGGTTAATCCTTAGGATTAAATTGAATTAAAAAATACAGAAATTAATAATACAAAATTATTATATTTAGTCTTAAAACATTAGAAGCCATGTGATACATATAAAAAAACATTATTAATGGCATTTATGATTTTGATTATTTAGATAGCCTTTCCTTTATTCAGTATTTGATAATATCCTATGATATACAGCATGAACACAATCATACTAGATGTAAATAGCTTTAACACCATGAAAACAGATATAATCGTTATGCAGATCAAAAAATAGAATGTATGAATCCTTATTCAGTTCCCCAACCAGCTAGCGTGTAGAACCAAGATGGCTGCTGGCCCAGGACTGATCTGACTGGTTTGGAGACAGGCTGCCTGGGCGACCTGATTGGCTGCCTGGGTCACATGGTGTGCTGAGTGTTGGCTGTGGAAAGCCCCGGTAGCTGCAGCCTGGCTTCCCGCCAGAGACCAGGAGCACCACAACACCAACTGCAGAAACTGACACAACACCGGCCTCCATCTTGTCTCCTGACGTCAAAAGAACCGCCGAATGGCGGCTTTGGTCACTGCACACGGCGTCTGATTCAACGACAATAAGAAACATGAAATTGGTCTTAGTTCATCAAGATTATTTTACAGTGTTGTGTTGCGTTGTGATTATGAACTGTATTGTAAATGATCACAACAAACCTTTGACCCTGGCTCTGACTTTCAATTTGTTTTTTTTATTGAAGTCAGATCGTATTTCATTGTGTACTAAAGGTGAGATTATTGTGTTGTGTACTGAAAGTCAGGTTGTTTCACTGTGTTGCGTTGTTTTGTGTACTAAAGTGAGATCGTCATTGTGTTGTGTACTAAGGTGAGATCATCGTTGTCTTGTGTTGTGTACTAAAGTGAGATCATCATTGTGTTGCGTACTGAGGTGCAATCATTGTGTTGTGTACATAAGTGAGATCATCATTGTGTTGTGTTGTGTACTAAAGTGAAATTATCGTTGTGTTGTGTAGGCCTACTAAAGTGAGATCATCATTGTGTTGTGTTGTTGTCTACCAAAGTGATATCATCATTGTGTTGTGTTCCCT
This sequence comes from Pollachius pollachius, assembly GCF_949987615.1. Classification (NCBI taxonomy): domain Eukaryota; kingdom Metazoa; phylum Chordata; class Actinopteri; order Gadiformes; family Gadidae; genus Pollachius; species Pollachius pollachius. The sequence goes on from NW_027641408.1 coordinate 17,516, forward strand.
AGGTGGAGCAGGGTGAAGAGACAACACCGTCACCAGCGACATAACTCCTAAACTGCAAACACACAAAATGGCGTCTGGTGAGCAGGCGCGTCGTTAGACCGGGGCATTCGAGGCTATAGCCCCGGATCTTTTGGGAATAGCCCCGGATCGCTGTGCCGTCAAAAATAATAATAATGATGAAAATAGCCCCGTAGAGTATACTTCTTTGTGGTTGCATTACCAGCAGCCACAGATGCAACATTGTAGCCAGTGGAAACCGCAACATTCTGACATGTCCATATATGGGCAGATTTAGAATAATTTGTTGCAAAATGTTGCAAATTCAACGTTGGTATTCTTTCTTCTCTATGCATAGCGCACCTCGTAGATATTGCTGTTTCGTTCTGCTAGCCTTTTAGTGAGATCAGAGTGTTGAGAAGGACAGTAATAAAATATCTTTGGTAAGATGGATATAAGAAGAGAGACCCGCAGTGAATTCAACCCGGTCCACTTGACTCTGGGTAGGTGCATGTCAGTGGTACCGTAAAACTTCAATAGCCCAGGCTTTTATTTGTTTCAATCACTGAACTTTCAAACAAAACTCTTGCTCAGCAAAGATGCAAAATACTATCAAATGTGTTATTTAAACCAGTATGAATATTAGTAAGAACATTGAACTCTCGTGCAGGCTCGAACAGAGTGACACACGAACACACACACACACACACACACACACACACACACACACACACACACACACACACACACACACACACACACACACATTTAAGGAGTTTTTCACCCGCTCCGTATCCAGCTTGCTCCACCCTTAAAGCACCCAGGCTACTAGTATGCGGCGAGCTGGGAACGGCTGATTCCATGGATGTACTTTGCGTGCGCCGTGTTTTTCCGCCAATGTGGCGAAGCATATGGTTATGCTGTTGAGAGCGTAAATAAATGGACTACATAAGTTGACTATGAACAATTATTGAAGTTTAACATTTTGTTCAGCAAATTTGACAACTGACAGACGGAATATTGTAGCCAGCGAAAACCGCAAAATTCTGCTGTGTACATTTATGGGCAGATTTAGAATCATTTGTCGCAAATTGTATTCTCTATGCATAGGGCATCAGGTACATATTGCTGTTTAGTGCTGCTCTAGTTTGCACAGATTCAGGAGACCCACAGTGAATTCAACCTGAATTCAACCCGGTCCACTTGACATCGGGTAGGCGCATGACATGTGTTTATTTGGCTTCAGGTTTTTCTAATGCCTCATTTTGGCTGCTGGTGTATGTGGTCCTCTTTCCTATCCTTAACGTAACCTACTCAGTAGGCCTGCCGTGACGTGAGTCAGGCATAACGATTGGTCTTTCCTTTCCTTTTCAAACTACGTTGCAATTGCATGTTTCATCATCCCGATTTTCAAATTTTCTCGGGGGAGTAACCCCCGTACCCCCGTTTTAAAAGAACTCTAACTTCAGGGCTACAGCCCGAATGTTTTCAATTGCTATCAACGCTCCTGCCAGTGAGTATGTTGTGTAATGGTCTGTGTCCAAAAAGACTCTTGTTCCAGCGTCTCTTCCAGTGCCTGTTTTCCTCCTGTGCGGCCGCTCCCAGCTTCTGGTTGAAAACATCTCAACCTTTCAGAAAGGCGCCGGTGTCACTAAGTTAAACTAACCAATCATATATGAGATGGGGGGACTGGTCTGCCCTCTAAACAAGAAACTGGAGTACTAACTTGTTCCAGCGATGTCCGTATACCCGGATGTCATCATGATATGTCTATTATAGAGAATAAAAAAAAGGCATGTGAATCACAAGCTGTTTTATAGAGCAGGAAGTCCCTCTCTCTCTCTCGCAGTCACACACACACACACACACACACTGATGTGGAATTATTTTAATCCTTTGTGGCAGGCGCGTTGTTAGACCGGGGCATTCGAGACTATAGCCCCGGATCTTTTGGGCATAGCCCCGGATTGCTGTGCCGTCCAAAAAATAATAAAAAAAACATAATAATGACGAAAATAGCCCCGTAGAGTATACTTCTTTGTGGTTGCATTACCATCAGCCACAGATGCAACATTGTAGCCAGTGGAAACCGCAACATTCTGACTTGTCCATATATGGGCAGATGTAGAATAATTTGTTGCAAAATGTTGCAAATTCAACGTTGGTATTCTCTTTTTTGTGTGCATAGCGCATCTCTATGGAGGACCACAACTGTCACGGAGGTAGTTATAAAGAAATACAAAGTAATTCATTATTTGATATGTTAATGGACAATAAAAAGAGGAATTATAAAAATTATTTACAAATGAAATGTTAATCCATCAATAAGTAGCCCGAATTAAAAAGGGATTTACAAAAACAACATAAAACAGTCAATAAGAACATCATTTAAAAATACATGAATGAATTCATGAATAAATGATGCAATTTAAAAATATATTTGAAAATGCAGTTTAAAATGAGAAATAAATAACTGGATTCACTAATTGGATTAAGAATACAGATTTTAATCAGGCATTTAAAAGGGCGATTTCCTTGACATTTGCATTTCCATTTCCCTGCTGCTTTTCCTTTTCCTATTAGCTATTCGATTTGCTTCGTCATTTAGCTTCTCCTTTTAGCCTCTCCATTCAGCCTTTCCGTGACACTTTGGGCCTTGCGCTGGTAAAACGAGGTAAAACAATGCAAATTAGCCATGGGATGTAACAAGCTCACTGATTGGCTAGAGAGCCGCACCAGCCTAAACACTGTTCAGGCGCCAAGATGACCCTTTTAAGAAGATAAGTCATGTGCCAGCCGTACTTTGCCTTGGCTTTCACTCTCTTAAAATGCCCAACACTGGTGTATCCCGAGTTTTAAGGGACATTGCCAGTGAAATGGAGCGCCGACCCTCAGAGAGTGTTGCACCAGTGGAGACACCCTCAACTTCGGCCCCCACCCTGTTGACGGTGACGTGTACGGCCAAAACGTTAGCGTCACTCTATGTAGACCCGCTCATTTAGGAACGACGTACACTGCTGAGATGTATTTGGCTAGAGGTTTTAGTTATGGGGTTATGTTGGCTTGTGAACGTATTTCTTGGGAGTCCTAGCATTACTAGCTAGCTACCGTTAGAAGCTAGCTAGTATGCTCTTCCCCCATGGAGAGATGGCTATCAGGGTCTTATGTCAAAGTCTGTTTCCCGCTCAAATAGTGACTTGTAAAAGAAAACAAATTAAGACCATTCATTTATATTTTCATGCGTTTTACAATCCCAATATAACGTTGTTCACAAGCCATAACTTTGTTTCCCTGGTAACACCTGAGGGTTTGACTAATACCTGGAACAATCATTACCCTCCCGTAAGGTTCTCATGCAACGGAAACGTTGTTCACTCAGGTATCCTATTCCACTCCGCTATGAGCCAGAGAGCTAACGTTATGCATTGTACATATTTAGGTGACTGCTGCATGCAGCGCTCAACTATTGTTTTTCCTAAGTTTTATTCTTTCTTTCTTTCTTTCTTTCTTTCTTTCTTTCTTTCTTTCTTTCTTTCTTTCTTTCTTTCTTTACTATTCTCTACAAACTTTGGGGACCTATCTCCCAAAGCGTGAGGACGTTCAGCAGTGTTGCCAGATTGGGCAGTTTTTCCCCGCAGATTGGGCTAGTCTTAAAGGACGTTCAGGCACTGTTGCCAGATTAGCCTGTTCTTCCCGCTCTATTGGGCTACTTTTAATGACGCACTGGTTCGCTATTTTCTTAAACACACACACACACACACACACACACACACACAGACACACACACACACACACACACACACACACACACACACACACACTGGCACACAAACAGGCAGAGTGGTAATCGGGAGAGTCGGGAGAATTCCCGGTGGGCCGTTAACGTTTCGGGGCCGCCGGGCTGATTACGGCGGGATAACAATATTGCGTTTATAAAAGTTCCTTGCAGCGCCGTCCGGCAGCCTGAGCCGTGCAACCACAACCTATCACTCACTCAACACACGCAACACATACACTCTGTCAACGTCGCAACCAGTTAGATTTTGTCTAGAGGGGAGTAAACTATGGCTGTGCTGTTTTGCTGTTATGCTGCCACCTCTGACAGACAGACGGGTCGGGATTCATATGATTTCCAGTGATCATGGAACCACAGCACAGCCATAGAGAGAGGGGGGAGGGAGAGAGAGAGTGGGGGGGGGAGAGAGGGGGGGGGAGAGAGAGGGGGGGGGAGAGAGGGGGGGGAGAGAGAGAGGGGGGGAGAGGGGGGGAGAGAGAGGGGGGAGAGAGAGAAGAGGGGGGGGAGAGAGAGAGGGGGGGAGAGAGAGAGGGGGGGGAGAGAGAGGGGGGGGAGAGGGGGGGAGAGAGGGGGGGGAGAGAGAGAAGGGGGGGAGGGGGGGGAGAGAGAGGGGGGGGAGAGAGAGAAGGGGGGGAGAGAGAGAGAGGGGGGAGAGAGAGAAGGGGGGGGAGAGAGAGGGGCGGGGAGAGTGAGAAGGGGGGGAGAGAGAGAGAGGGGGGGGAGAGAGAGAAGGGGGGGGAGAGGGGGGGGAGAGAGAGAAGGGGGGGGAGAGGGGGGGCAGAGAGAGGAGGGGGGGAGAGAGAGAGGGGGGGGAGAGAGAGAAGGGGGGGAGAGAGGGGGGGAGAGAGAGAGGGAGGGGAGAGAGAGAGGGGGGGGGAGAGAGAGAAGGGGGGGAGAGGGGGGGGAGAGAGAGAAGGGGGGGGAGAGGGGGGGCAGAGAGAGGGGGGGGGAGAGAGAGAGGGGGGGGAGAGAGAGAAGGGGGGGAGAGAGGGGGGGGAGAGAGAGAAGGGGGGGGAGAGAGAGGGGGGGGAGAGAGAGGGGGGGGAGAGAGAGAGGGGGGGGGAGAGCGAGGGGGGGAGAGAGAGAGGGGGGGGGAGAGAGGGGGGGGAGAGGAACGGCCTCTGGGCAGCGGGTCGTGTACTCTACCATTACTAGAGTATAGCGGTGGCCTCGACTTGTCTTGGGGGGCGGGGCTACGATGTCTGACGCCAGTCTGTCCGATGGGACTTCTATCAGGGGCATGGGCACCAGGGGGCATTGGGGGCAGTAGCTCGGCAGTAGTCCTCTGAGTCCCTCTTTACCCCCGGCCAGTGGAACCGGTCCAATACCCCCCCCCCCGGTCCCATCCATCCCCAGATCAGAGCTCCCAGGAGATGTACTCTGTACTACCCTACACAGTACACAGTACCCCCCCGTGTGCTGGACTGTGGTACTGCTGGCCACCCACCGAGTCCCGTGACAGTCCGTCGTGGGTCTGCCCGCGTCCCCTGGCGTTCCTCAGGGGGTCCTCCTCCAGCTGCTCCGCCTGGAGGGTGGGGAGATCCCGGTAGGCGCGTTGGGCTTCCCCGGTCAGGAAGGGTCCCAGGGTGTGGCCCCCCCGGCCCGCTCCAAGACCTCCAGGTACGCCTCCGTGCGGCCGTCCGTGCCGGTCTTGGTCAGCCGCTTCGTGGCGGCGGCGTGGGCCGGTTCTGGGGCGAGCTGCTGGGCCATCCGGAGCACGCATCTCCGCAGGGCGTCCATTTCCTCGTCCCTCGTCGCGGGTTGTTCCGCGGGCCGCATCGGGGTCGGGTTCGGTTCAGCCGAGGGGGCGCGTCGCCCGCGTCCTCCGGCAAAGGGGCGACCCCCACCGCCGTCGTCGACGGGTCGTTCTCAATGAAAGGAGCGGACAGGTTTGAGTCGGGACGGTTGAATTCGTGGAGCCCGGGAACAGAACGGAAAATGGAATACAGCTTAGGTTCTTCCTCGATGGGGTGTAAGCAGTGTTTCCCCCAGCACCGTGAGGTGAAGGGGGCCGCCTTAACAACAATAGGGCCCCGCCTTGACTACCAATGTAAAATAAATGAATGAAATAATAAGAAGAATATTATTATATTGGTTTTAATAAATATTTTTTAATTATTATGCATCAACAGAATACGAAACTCCCGTAGGGAAAGAAAACAGACTTCCATCAGGTACAAAAAGTAAAGATGAATAAACGGTCCTGAAGACCGCAGGGCAACGAGACGCGCTCCTGGACCACCTCGACTAAGACTTTTCCTGGGAGAAACACTGTATTAGGGTGGGGGGCCTCCTGGTCAGGCCCGTCGGGGGGTCCTCCGGCCGCCTCCGGCTCACTCCTGTTGAAGGGAAGCGTCCGGTCGTTAGTATAACGGGCGGCGGTCGTCCGGTATCGTGACTCTCCGCTACTGGTCCTCTCCCCCTCTCCCTCGTCTCCAGCCCTTCAGACCCTCTCCCCGCCCCCAGGGGCCCCCGGGGGCCCCCAGGGCCCGTGACTCCCTGGGCACGCTTGATGGGCGACCCGGCGCAGCTGCGCGGAGGGGTATGTATCTCCCGTTGACTACCTGTCCGTGGGAGGGGGGCCGCTGTCCATGGTGCTGAAGCGGCTTGTCCCTGGCCGACGGCGAGGGGTTGCCACAATCATGGGCGTCATTTCCACTGGGGACGGGGGGGACATGTACTTTTTTCGTGCTTATTCACCGTTTGGCCAGCCGTCAGATTCTGGCTGAGAATGTAAATTGAGCTGCTGATTGTAAGGCCCTGATATATATAAAAAATAAAAATACTACAAATTGCCACAGACGAGTAGCGGACACGGACAGCCTGCCCACGCGGTTCTATAGTACACTTTGGCGTCTGTGGACTCTGAGTCTCCGACGTGTTCCACCACGCATGAGCACTTGAAAAATTGCTCACTGAATGAAGAGGCTTCGCGGTGGTTTTTCATAACAATGAAACGCCGACAGCAGTTTGATTTAATGTGTTTCTTTGGAGAGGGGATGAAAAGAAAGAAAGGACATGTGAGCTGGTTGATTATGGGTTGTAAAACAGCATGGTTTTTCTATTAACCTATGTAACTTGAAAACGAGTCCACCTTAAACCGCAGCAAGTATCCGTCAACAATGTATGAAAAGCAGCGTCTCTCTCGCTGCTAGTTTACTTTAACGTTAGACCCAAACACCACGGGCTCAATAGGATAACCCGACTCTGCTTTCATTGGGTGACCAGATGTCCTTTGCGCGGGACACTCACGCATTTCCATTACTTTTTACACGTCCCGCAAATTGAGACGTTGTCCCGCGTTGTTATTGACAGTCAGACTCGATTTTTTATTTTTTTGAAATGCGTGTTTTTTAATCAGGCATTTATCAAACAGCTGTGTGCGGAGACAGCAGTGAGGGCTGTCATCAGGGGGCGGGGCGTGCTGTTTGATCGTGTCAATCAAACTGGGACGCGGACGCAGGTTAAGGACACGCCCACCAACAAGAAATAATGAAAACCAGGTCAGAACGGCATGCAGCACGAGACGGAGGAAAGCACGACTCGTACGGCTAAGAAGAGGAAATGCAGATACAATAAAGAATGGGAAACTCTTCCTGGGTGAAACCAGTGCAAGGTGAGTCTGGTAACGTTTTGAGTGAAGTTTGCTTGAGTCATTTTTCCGTTTCAGACGGAGGTGAATACGCCGTGAAACGACACAGACAATGCGGGACTCACAAAAAACGTTAATATTATATGTAGTGCCTATTGCCTAATTGTATACACAGGTGTGCCTTTAGTTATCATTGTCCAGTAAAAGCAGATAATTTTCAAATGCATTTCTTTTGTGTAGTTAATCTTTGTGATTCTGAGCTGAGTGAGTTTTGTTTTGTTCAGATAATCAGCCTATGTACTCCATGTAGCCTAATCCACGGCATGTTCTACTTGAATATGTGGCTCAGTATATTGTTCGACTAGAGCAAACACTTTAATGTGGTGTTTTAAGTTGTGCTGGGGTTAGGTTGTTGATCTCTGTTGTTGGAGAAAAGGCACATTAAAGTTCAAATACTTGAAATAACAATTGTAGCCTAGACTGTCTGTTCTGTTTGATTGTAAACAGTCAGGTGTGTTAACTCGAGGCACTGTGAAATATCATGAAAGCTCCATGCCTACTATGTTTTCTCACGTGAGAGAACTTTGGAAAGTTCCATTTAAATAAGATATATTTGTTAAGTTTGTATTTGCAGTTATGTGATACAGAATCAAGCAGATGGCAAAGCATTGTAATGTTATAAGCAAAGGGGCGGAATAAAAATGTTTATTATTTTAAAAAGTTATTTTAGAATTCCTCGATGCATTGGTATCCCACATTGTCCCAGACAAACGTAGTCTTTGTCCCACATCTGGTGAATTGTGATCTGGTCACCCTATTAATATCAGAGATCAGGTGGAGGTGTGGCAGGTGCCTGTTCAGGGCCTGATAATGTTAGATCACCTTTAAAGGAGGAACATGATCATATCAGTAGCTTTTGTTCACTGACCTCTGTCCATACGATGAATGAATAAAGAAATGTTCTTTATATTAAAAGTTTGATTCATTTTGATTATGCATATTTATTCTGGCAGAATTTAGCATGATGACCAACTTAATTATTTCCCAGCTTTTGTATTGGTTACCGTAGTCCCTAAATGTATGGAGAAATGCAGAAAATGGTATTCAAATCGCAATTTTGTTTTTGGGGAGGTACCCCCAGACCCCACGGATTATTGTGTCCCCCCCACTTCTCAAACCAAAGTTACGCCCTTGGCCACAACGTCAACACACTGCGGCAGTGCTGCACGTTGGACCAATGGTCGCACTTTCCCGCCGGTTTGACTGAACATCCCCCCCGCCCCACACAAAAGGTCACGTCTATTTACAGATTCACTTCCTTCTTTATGAACGCCTGAAACATGCCACTTATACAGTGGGGCAAAAAGTTATTTAGTCAGCCACCAATTGTGCAAGTTCTCCCACTTAAAAAGACGAGAGAGGCCTGTAATTTTCATCATAGGTAAACCTCAGCTATGAGAGAGAAAATGAAAAAAAAAAATCCAGAAAATCACATTGTCTGATTTTTTAAGAATTTATTTGCAAATTATGGTGGAAAATAAGTATTTGGTCACCTACAAACCAGCAAGATTTCTGGCTGTCACAGACCTGTAACTTCTTCTTTAAGAGGCTCCTCTGTCCTCCACTCGTTTCCTGTATTAATGGCACCGGTTTGAACTCCTTATCAGTATAAAAGACACCTGTCCACAACCTCAAACAGTCACACTCCAAACTCCACTATGGCTAAGACCAAAGAGCTGTCAAAGGACACCAGAAACACAATTGTAGACCTGCACCAGGCTGGGAAGTCTGAATCTGCAATAGGTAAGCAGCTTGGTGTGAAGAAATCAACTGTGGGAGCAATTATTAGGAAATGGAATTCATACAAGACCACTGATAATCTCCCTCGATCTAGGGCTCCACGCAAGCTATCACCCTGTGGGGTCAAAATGATCACAAGAACGGTGAACAAAAATCCCAGAACCACACGGGGGGACCTAGTGAATGACCTCCAGAGAGCTTGGACCAAAGTAACAAAGGCTACCATCACTAACACACTACGCCGCCAGGGACTCAAATCCTGCAGTGCCAGACGTGTCCCCCTGCTAAAGCCAGTGCATGTCCGGGCCCGTTTGAAGTTTGCTAGAGAGCATTTGGATGATCCAGAACAGGATTGGGAGAATGTCATATGGTCAGATGAAACCAAAATATAACTTTTTGGTAAAAACTCAACTCGTCGTGTTTGGAGGAGAAAGAATGCTGAGTTGCATCCAAAGAACACCATACCTACAGTGAAGCATGGGGGTGGAAACATCATGCTTTGGGGCTGTTTTTCTGCCAAGGGACCAGGACGTCTGATCCGTATGACGGAAAGAATGAATGGGGCCGTGTATCGTGAGATTTTGAGTGAAAACCTCCTTCCATCAGCAAGGGCACAGGAGATGAAACGTGGCTGGGTCTTTCAGCATGACAATGACCCCAAACACACCGCCCGGGCAACGAAGGAGTGGCTTCGTAAGAAGCATTTCAAGGTCCTGGAGTGGCCTAGCCAGTCTCCAGATCTCAACCCCATAGAAAATCTTTGGAGGGAGTTGAAAGTCCGTGTGGCCCAAAAACATCACTGCTCTAGAGGAGATCTGCATGGAGGAATGGGCCAAAATACCAGCAACAGTGTGTGAAAACCTTGTAAAGACTTACAGAAAACGTTTGACCTCTGTCATTGCCAACAAAGGGCATGTAACAAAGTATTGAGACGACCTTTTGTTATTGACCAAATACTTATTTTCCACCATAATTTGCAAATAAATTCTTTAAAAATCAATGTGATTTTCTAGATTTTTTTTTTCATTTTGTCTCTCATAGCTGAGGTATACCTATGATGAAAATTACAGGCCTCTCTCATCTTTTTAAGTGGGAGAACTTGCACAATTGGTGGCTGACTAAATGCTTTTTTGCCCCACTGTATGTCACTCGACTTCAATTCATGAATTATTATTGAATCCCAATAATTTCTGCGTCTTTTTACAATGAAAAAATATACAAAATCCTAGAGGGACTGATTATATTAGTAGTAGGAATGGAAGAAGAAGTAGTACTAGTAGTAGTTGTAGTAAAAGCAGTAGTAGTAGTAGGTGTGGTAACAGTATAGAGATGGCCTAAAATCCATATTGCGATATACATTGCAGCCTCTTGCGATAACAATATATATCACGATATTAAATCATAAAATAACCGTTTCAGAACAGGTTACATAGACCCTAAGGAAAGCCAAACTGCTAAATGTATTTAAAAAAAAGAGAAATATAGTATGTCATTTCGAGAACATTTATTGTGAAACACTGTAATCATACAACATAATGTTGCAGATAAATAAAATTAGTATTGGGTTTCTTTCCTTTAGTGCAAATCATTCTAAAAGGCACTACACTTAATTTAAGTCCTTGGTTCTTAAATGCCACCCAAGATGCAGGAAAAACGGGTGTCTTTCTAGATAAGGAACAGACACTGTACTGACAATTAGGGATGGGCATGATTAATTGATGATCGATCATTGATTGTTAAGATTTTTGTCGATTACGTGATATTTTTAACCATCAAAAGGAGGTTGACCCAGCCGGAGAGGTGGTCTCGGAGACGTTGCTCGACATGGAGCAAAGAGGAGACGGAACGTCTTTTGGATATTTGGGTCCGATATCCAAAAGACATTCCGTCTCCTCTTTGCTCCATGTTGAGCCACCACCCGACGGTCCGACAAAAGCAACTAAAAAGTATGCTGGAAAACATAACTTAAAAATGCCGATGCATTTAACACATTCCGAGTCAGGATGAGGGAGAAGGAGTTGGACCAGTCCGCAGATCAATGTATATCACGCTGGATATCCATGATTGTTTACTTTCACCGGTGCTTCCCCCCCCCCCCCCTTTTTCTTTAACGCTTTACAACGCCCCAGACCTTTTTGTCCAATGATTTAACCCATTCAGACCGGATCACGCATCTGTGCGTGTTTATCATTAACCCATTTGTACCGGCTGCGCGGAGCAACATTGTATCTACTAGATACAATGTTGCGCCGCACAGCAGCCGGTACAAATGGGTTAACGTTCTTTGCACACATGCAGGTTTGTTGACGAATTCTGGCGCTGTTGCGAAAATTGCAATGTGAAAAGGAATTGCAGCAAACCAAAAATTAAACATTGTATTTTGCGTCATCAACATGCAGCATCGCGATAGAGCGATAGAATAAAAATCTCTATCGTAGGCCATTTTTTTTATCGTTTATATTGTAGTGACTACATTATGGGTTCGTGTTCCCCTCTTACTGATCGAGTGGGAGGGAACTGGCTATGAGTCACGGGGGTCTAGGGGGACGGGTTATGCGGTTGCACGAGTTCTAGCCATGCGCTGCGAGTGATTGTTCTGCTCTGTCGTTTTTGGATTAAAACAGTTATTATTACGCTGCCTACGTCCTCCTTTTCCTCCGGCACTACATTGGTGACCCCGACATTCGTTTTTGTTATTTATTCGTTTACAAAAACCGCACAAGCGAACACTGCAATTCTGCAACATGTCCGCCCGAGGAAGATGTTCAAAGCGGCAGACATCACCGTCTCCTGTCAGGGTGACGCAGGTCGTGCGCACCCCCACTCTTAAGCTGCCGGAGTTCTGGGACTCAATGCCTGCTGCATGGTTCACTGTAGTAGAGGCACATTTCTATAAAAGCGACGTTACCGACGACGACGACCGGTACAACCATGCTGTGGCTATGTTAGGCAGCTCCACCGCAGCGCGTGTGGTGGGGTTTCTGTCCGCCCCCCCGGCGACAAACAAGTATGAGCGCCTCAAGGCCCTGCTCCTGGAGACATTTGAGCTGTCCACCGCAGAGAGGGTGCGCCGCTTGTTTGACATGTCGGACTTGGGAGACGAGAGGCCCTCTGCACGTATGGAGAGGATGCTTAACCTGCTCGGTACAGAAGACCCCATGATCCTCTTCACGGAGCTGTTTATGCGCGCACTGCCAGCTCAGGTCAGGATGGCGCTTGCTAACACCACCATCGTTGGACCCCGCGCCCTGGCCAGGGAGGCAGACCGGTTCGTCTTGGCCATGCCTCAACGGTCCCCGGACCTGCTGGCTCCCGCGGCTGCTCCACCGCCGGACCGTCGCAGGAGAGCGAAGGACGACGCCAGACCCTCGGGCCAGCAGGGTAACGCTGCGGGCCATTGTTTCTACCACGCCACTTTTGGCGCCAAGGCCAAACGATGCCGCTCGCCCTGCTCCTTTGGACCGGCGGGAAACGGCAGGGCCGGCGTTCGGTAGTAGCCCTGAGCGCTGGTGTCACCAACAGGCTGCTCTTCATAAAAGACACCATTTCCGGTCGCAGATTCCTTTGTGACACAGGTGCCCAATGGAGCATCATTCCGTCAGGGGGATCGGAGGTGGCGAAGGGGGAGCACGGTCCGCAGTTGGTGGGTGCGGACGGCACGCCTATCCGTTCCTATGGCACTAGAGCGGTGGATGTTTGCTTCGGTGGACAACGCTTTACCTGGGATTTTGTCATCGCAGCTGTCACATTTCCCCTCCCGGGCGCTGATTTTCTGTGCACCCACAACCTGTTGGTGGACGTGGGGAACAGGCGCCTGGTCAACTCGCAGACTTTCGCTTCCTTCGCCTGTACGCAGGGGGAGGGGATCTACAGTGGGTTGTCCAACACGCTCGCCGACAGCGACCAGTACCTTCGGCTGCTCGCCGAATTCCCTGACCTCACTAAGCCCACCTTCTCCGCTCCCACGGTGAAGCACGGTGTGGAGCACCACATCGAGACCAATGGGCCTCCCCTCCACGCCAGGGCCAGGCGCCTCAACCCGGAGAAGCTGTCCGTCGCCAGGGCGGAGTTCGCGCACATGGAGCAGGTGGGCATTGTTCGACGCTCGAACAGCCCCTGGGCGTCTCCCCTGCACATCGTCCCTAAGCCAGACGGTGGGTGGCGCCCATGTGGGGACTACCGCCGCCTCAACGACGCGTCCAAGCCTGACCGCTACCCAGTCCCGCATATCCAGGACTTTTCAGCGCATCTGGCGGGCAAACGCTTCTTCTCCAAGGTGGACCTGGTACGGGGGTACCATCAGGTGCCGGTGCACCCAGAGGACGTCCCTAAAACAGCCGTCGTCACCCCCTTCGGTCTCTTCGAGTTTCTGCGGATGCCTTTCGGCCTGAGGAACGCGGCGCAGACCTTCCAACGCCTCATGCACTCGGTGCTCCAGGACCTGCCCTTCCTCTTCGTCTACTTGGATGACATCCTCGTCGCGAGCACCACAGAAGAGGAGCACCTGTCCCACCTCCGGACCCTCTTCACGCGACTCAGCCAACATGGGCTGATTGTCAATCCGGTGAAGTGTGAGTTCGGACGACACACCCTTGACTTTCTCGGGCATCAGGTCTCCGCCGAGGGTGTGACCCCCCTACCCTCGAAGGTAGAAGCTGTTGCAGCCTTCCCACGCCCCTGCACAGTCAGCGAGCTCAAGGGGTTCATCGGGATGGTGACTTTCTACTATCGCTTCCTCCGCCACATAGCTCACATCCTGTACCCACTGTACGAGGCCCAGAAGGGCAAGGCTCTGAAACAACCGGTCGACTGGACGGCGGAACGTGTCAAGGCCTTCCAGGACGCCAAGGCGGCCCTTGCCCGCGCGGCCATGTTGGCCCACCCCTCACCCTCTGCGCCCACTGCTCTCACCACGGACGCATCAGACTTTGCCATGGGGGCGGTGTACGAGCAGTGGGTTGGGGATGCCTGGCAGCCACTCGCATTCTTCAGCCGCCAGCTGTCTCCCAGAGAGCGCAAGTACAGCACCTTCGACAGGGAGCTCCTCGGGTTGTGGCTCGCGGTCAGACACTTCCGTTTTTTGCTGGAAGGCCGTGAGTTTACGGCCTACGTGGACCACAAGCCGCTCACACACGCCATGTCCAAAACCACGGAGCCTTGGTCCGACCGGGTCCGACCGATCTCCGAGTTCACCACAGACATCCAGCACGTGGCTGGGAAGTCCAACGTGGTCGCCGATTGTCTCTCCAGGGCGGTGGGCGGTGCGGTCCAGCTGAACTTGGACTACTCCCGCATGACTGTGGATCAGTCTGCCGACCCCTCCGTCCAAGCTCTAAAGTCGTCGAACACAGGGCTGCGCCTGGAGGAGGTGCTCTTCAGTGACACAGGGGCCAAGCTCCTGTGCGACGTTTCCATGGGTCAGCCAAGGCCAGTAGTCCCCGCCAACTGGAGACGCCCCGTCTTCGAGGCGGTGCACAGCTTATCTCACCCGGGTAGGAAACCGTCCTCACGGCTGGTGTCAGAGAAGTTCGTCTGGCACGGGCTCAAGAGGGATGTGAGGTCCTGGGTCGACACTTGCACTGCCTGTCAACGCGCCAAGGTGCATCGCCATGTCAAGGCCCCCCTGGAACAGTTCGCGGTGCCCGAGCGGAGGTTCGACCATGTCAACGTGGACCTGGTGGGACCCCTGCCCCCCTCGCACGGCTTCACCTACCTCTTTACCATGGTGGACAGGACGACCCGCTGGCCAGAGGCAGTCCCACTCTCCTCAACGACAGCCCCCGACCTGGCCCGGGCGTTCATCGCGGTGTGGGTCTCCCACTACGGCACTCCTGCTGACCTCTCCTCTGACCGCGGCCCGCAGTTTACTTCGGGGCTGTGGGCGGCGGTGGCAGAGAATCTGGGGGTCAAGCTCCACCGCACTACCGCCTACCACCCACAGGCTAACGGACTTGTGGAGCGCTTTCATCGCTCCATGAAGGCCGCCCTTCGGGCCAGCCTCACGGACAGCAACTGGCTCGACAAACTGCCGTGGGTCATGCTGGGGCTCAGGACGGCGCCCAAGGAGGACCTCCGGTCATCGTCGGCTGAGCTGGTGTTCGGACAGCCGCTGCGGGTCCCTGGTGACTTCATCCCCAAGCCAACGGAGCCCTGGTCCGCCTCCACTCAGCGCGCCTCCCTGCTGGACGGCGCCAGGGCCTTCGCCCCGGTCCCGACCACGCGGCATGGCGTCCCTGCTTCGCGGGTGCCCCCGGAGCTGCAGTCTGCGGGTTACGTTTTCATCCGCCACGACGGCCACAGGGCTCCGCTACGACCTCCCTATGACGGACCCTTCCGTGTCATCGAGGCAGGAGCCAAGAGCTTCATGGTTGATATGGGGGGTACGCCGGAGTGTGTGTCTGTTGATCGCCTCAAACCGGCTCACTTGGACCTTGAACTGCCCCCGGACTTGGCTCTGCCACCGCTCAGGGGCCGCCCCCCCGTCCTACCCCCCCCTGCCACGCCGTGGCCGTTCCCCCCTCCAACCCCTACAAGCCCCCACAGCTTGCGGCCCTCGGGTCGACGCTGCCCCCCGCCCCGCACAACAAGAGGATGTGATGGACGATGTCACGCCTCCTCCCGCACCTCCTGACTTTGCCTACAGTCGTAGGGGCCGGGCCATACGCCCTCCTCGCCGCGGGGATTTTGAATATTGAGGTGAACACTGGGGGGGCTGGTGTAGTGACTACATTATGGGTTCGTGTTCCCCTCTTACTGATCGAGTGGGAGGGAACTGGCTATGAGTCACGGGGGTCTAGGGGGACGGGTTATGCGGTTGCACGAGTTCTAGCCATGCGCTGCGAGTGATTGTTCTGCTCTGTCGTTTTTGGATTAAAACGGTTATTATTACGTTGCCTACGTCCTCCTTTTCCTCCGGCACTACAATATAATATATAATATCGTACAGATCATTCACTTATCACAATGGAACTTCGTGGAAAGTGAAAGGCAATCAGCTGCGTTCTAAAGAATGTTTCAAGTTCAAATTCTGTTGCAAACTATTTCTTTATCCGCGGAAGCCACGAAACGGCAATACAATAATTTTAAAAGATGTTTGTGTGAAGTTCCCTCTCCTCCTTTGGCAAGTAGCCCTATGATAAGCGGGCCACTACGCGTCGGGCTGCGTTGCATCACTCTGTCGGTAGATATTGCACGATAATGACCGCCTCGCAGAACGTTATCCCTTAGCCTACTTATTAAACGTAGTAGCCTATGCAAAAAAACGCAGCTCAAGTTAATGGTTTGCCTAGTGTGCCATTTGAGTCATCAACCATTACCGAAGATAGATTTTGTTCATCAATTAATCTGATAGGTCTATATGGAAGCTCATTTCCGTCAGTAAAGCATTGGTAAAAGGGGGAAAAGTCATGTAAAGCCAATGAGATAAGTCAACATTTGAAGTCTTTATTCCATAATTATGTCTCTTTTATGTCATAATTTGGACTTCACATGAGTTTTCAATTTTTCCTGTGGGAATGGGTTTCTATAACCAGAGGCTATTGTGCACAATGTACTTAATGTTCAAAGTTATTCAGTGTAAATCTTCTGTAAACTAAAACTTTTAACTTGATCTTTATTTAGCCTAAAGCAAAGAAGAAGACAAATGTCCGAAAACAAGATGAGATGACAGACATCACACAGCCTGGAAATGATCCAAATTGTACAGGTGATGAGCCATACAGCCTACTGATACTTTTTATATTAAAAATGAGCTTGTCCAATTAAATGTAGATTTGAATGTGAATTTGTTGTGTCCTATAGACAATGGAGGCTCAACAACACCCAGCAGCATCAGCAGTCTTGGCTTAGGTAGTCTTGGCTTAGGTAATGGTTTCTCTGGTTTCTTTTTTACAGTGTTATTACTGTATTAAAATACACAATACAAAAACAGACCACAGAAGACTGTACACACTCAACATATAACGCACAACAAACCAAAGCCATGAGATAACAGATAACGTACAACAGACTATAACCAGGTTATGCAAAAAGCAGTGGGAAAATTACTAAGGTCATTCTCACCAACACTAAAACATGTAGCATAGGCAGACGTGAATCTGAGGCAAAAAACACGTTGCTATTGACTGCAGTCATTATACAGAAATAACTGACCAGCGAACGTTGAGAAGGCCCATTCAAAGTGAATGGAGCCCCCTGCAACATTATAGAGAGCTGTATAATAATCATTTTTCATAGTGTTAAAATATAGGTCACAACCATACCCCTTTATGTGATATCAACTGAATCAAGTTCTTTATTGTATGACTTTAACTATCTCTCATCTATCCTGTGATTCAGTAGGTATTATAAATCATCATTATCATGACCTGCACTTTTTTTTTCATTCTATCAAGGATCATCAGTCCCCATGGTTGAGTTTTTAGAGGCTAAGATCCAGTGGCAAGCCAAAATGATCAATGATCTGGAGAAAGAACGTGATTTTCTCCGTGCTCAAGTCCAGGGGGGGATAAAGAAGACCTCAAGTGAGTACATTTACGCATTAGCAGACACTTTTATCCAAAGCGACTTACATTTGCCAATTTTCAATTACATCAGGGCCACTTATCAGTAGAGCAATTTAGGATTAAGTGCCTCGCTTAAGGGCATACAGTATGTAATAACAATTATTGTTGTCTCATCTGTCTGATACTTTAAAGACCATCCCAGAATGTCGAAGCTGACAGTCGATGATCAGGATCATAGGCGTCGATTACGGGGGGGACGGGGGGGACATGTCCCCCCCACTTTCTAAAATACGAATTTTGTCCCCCCCACTTTTGCGACCGAAAAAAAAAAAAAAAAAAATCTCCCCACATACTCAACCGAAATCGTCGAGTCTAAATCATGCGATAGGCGCGCACGAAGACATCCTCACAAGTCACAGCATGCACAACAGCTGGCTGTGAGTGGAGCAAATGAGGGGGCGGGATTCTGATCATCAGTATCTCTCATTCAGTGCCGCGCCGCGCGAGCTCCTGTGGTTAGTCATTCCAGCAGGCCTACAACTACACTTGGCAGTTGGAAGGCGGCCTAATAGTTGTTTTACAGACGCTTTCCACACACTTCGCAGCAGCATTGAAGACGACAAGCGTCAAGAAAGTCGACTCCTCAAAAATGTACAAGGTAACTATTCCTAACAGTTCGTTTATAATGTTTCCTCCGAGCATATGCTAGCTAGGCAAGACCACGTTGTAGCTAATTGTTTGCGGTTACAGTGTTAACTAATTTGGAGTGAGCGAAAGTGAATAATATTAGCTGCTATCAGTTTTAGGGCTGGCCCGAATTATTCGAATACTCGTTCGGAAAAATAGTATTCGAAGCTTGAATCAGTATTCGGAGCTTTGTTTATTTTTTTTCCACGTGAGGTAGGCCTACGTGACGTTACCAGAGCGAGGGAGGCAAACTATACCCGACACCAAGCAGAGAAGCGAGAGAGGTGGAGGAAGAATAGGTATCTTGTTGTTTCCCTTTACTTTATAACACAACATTAGCGGGATCTCGGGAGGAAAAGTAATGCTTAGCGAAATGCTAACCTTAGCTTAGTTGTTTGTTGACTGATGACCAAAGACGGGTTAACTATTTTATGAATTGTAAAGAATCAGGAAAACAAGTATTTGAAATGGATTATGGATTATTTATTAATTATTCTGAACCACACTGAACTGTTTGATTAGCCTACTACATTATTACAACATTACCAAGAGTATTGTAATCCAAAATTAAGAATGTGGCAGCACTGAACTTGGGCCGTGTGTGTGTGTGTGTGTGTGTGTGTGTGTGTGTAGGTTGGAGAGTTAAAATTGGCCAAAAACATGCACCCGCCTCTCAGATGTGCCAATGAAAGCTGTCGCTATTTCCCTTTTGTCCAAGGCCTTCAGTGTATCCCTGTGGATATGGCAGACTGCAGTGCTGTTGAGCCTCAACTGGGTCATTGTTGTCCTCAGCCAATTCTTCAGCCGTCGCAGAGCACTGAAGCTCCTTTCTGCCTCACAGGATGAAACTGGGACCACGAGTAGCAGTCTCACCAGAGTCTCCACCTGTGAGAAGAGCCCTCTGACCTCTGGTGGCATGCCTCTGAGAATTTGGACAGCTTCTTTGCATGAAGTGTAGGTGTTATTTGCTTTAAACATGGCCAATTGAATTTGTAGTGCCTGTAGGTCCAGTTCTGGGTACAAGCTCACCACCATATTTTTGTTTCCGGTAATCAGCAGCTCCTCCAGCTTGACCAGATTTCCCAGGCTCACCTGATCAAAACGCTCATGAAGCTGGGTGGTCGCCATGTACGAACGCCCCCCTACCCTTCTTCCAGTTCCTGAACCCCAAGGAAATGAAGGTTTGTTCTGTATTTCTGGCCATTGTTGGAATATTATGTTTAAAGGCCTTTACACAGTAGAAACACAAAACTCCTTTAATTTCAGAACTGTAATGTAGCCAGGGGTAGTCTTTGAACCAGCTCTCCTGGAATCGGAGAGTGCGGTTGGGCAGAGTTTGTGGCTCAATTAGCTGTGCATCTGGTTGGTATGGGGAAACGAAAATATCCTCAGGGGTATTGAGCTCTTCCTCTGTTTGGGAAGGGTTATCCTGTTGTCCCTCCTGCTGAGGCACCTCCTCCTGTAATGTAGTCAGTGACATGGATGATAATTTGGTAGTATTTCTTTAAATAGTTCCCTGAAATGTTTTATTTATGTTTTTTGTTCATAATTGCACTTAATATTTGTTGTAGTTGTAGCCCTGCCCACTTCACTATAATTGTCTGTAGTGTATGTTTTAAATTGTGCAATAGCATATATATTTTTTTAGAAACCTCACCTGCTGCACCTCTACATTCTCAACCCCCTGTTCCTGAGCTTCTTTGTTTAGTTCTGTTCCACTCAGTTCCGGTTCCTTATGAAAATGTTAAACTTTGTTAGTAATGTTTCATGTTATAGTTTCTGAATGTTCAAGTTTTCCTTATGTGACCCTCACCTCCACAGCTCCCAGTCCCTGCACTTCTTTGTTTTGTTCTGTTGCACTTGGTTCCTTTTCCTGATGACAGATGGTTCATAAATAAAACAAACATTTATTGGCACTTGTGTTTGGTTTTTATTTAACGTTTTAGCATAGATTTGGGGTAAATCGTACTTGTTTTTTGCATAGTTTTAGGGTATATTCTGTTTTTTCTTATGAATAGTATGGATAATCATATAGGGACATCTAGTGGTAAATCCGCAGATTTCAAACGTGTGAAAAACGCCATTTGGTATCTAGTCGTTTGATTTGTCGACTGTCAGCCACTGTAGAAACATGGCGTTGTAAAATGACATGAGTCTGCATTCCCATGGTGGCGCATACAGATCGAACATTGTGAAATGAGAGAACGTGAACTTGGAAGGTTAGCTTTTATGACTTCTAGTACTTGCGAAGGCTAACGCAATATCATGGAATTAACTTGAGATATATATTTAACAGGAACACTAGAAACAATCGCTACTGTACAAAAGGTATTCCACGTGACTCAACCAATAAAAGTGGAAGACAAATTTGTAGTAGGCAAAGCATAGACTAGCTAAAGCCGGTATGTAGCTAACTGCAGTGTAACTGCTAGCTGACCGTTAACGTTAGCAGTAGATGAGAACTAGCAGTTAACCGAGTTAATATCAAACATCGTAAAACAAGTTGATTTGTAGATTTCTCTAAACTTACAGCGCATTTTTGCTTGCTGAAAAAGGATCTTATATCGCTTCCCGCTTTTCTCTTAGACATTATGGATCCACTTGAATAGCCTTATAATAGCGAATGTTTGTTGTTTTTATATCATCGCGAGGGGGAGGGGGCAGGCGGCTACGTGGGCTGTCTGTACACACAGCGTTATAATAAAGAAGTTTCAAGACAGCCAGCCAAAATTGAAATTTTTATTCAGAAAATAGGCGGTCCTTTTGCTTCCTGTAAAAAGCATGTTTGTGACACTGGATAACGTGGAATATGGATACATCAACTAGCCTGCATGTGGAGGGCCACATAAGGTAAGAAATTGGTTTACGTAAACTTTGCTGCTGGTTTTGTTTGCTCGTGATGACCTGGCTAGGTTACCCACGCCACGGTCCTAAGCGATTGTGATCATCTGATTCTGGTTGGTGCTCAAGATATAGATTGCAGCTAGTAGCAGCTACACACGGTTCGATTGCTATGCCAATGTGGTTAGAGTTGTTTTGTCTGATTGAAATATTTGACGTTGGACTTGGAGCCAGTGGTAGGCTCAGGCCTATCCTGACATAAATATCGTATAACCTGCTGTGTGATTATCTAAACTCTAGGGGATTTTATTTGCGGGCAATTTGCTCATGATGTAACGAGTGAAGTGTGAATTGCTCCTTCGCGAGTGTTTACTGGTGGTCAGGATTTGGCAGATCATGCAATTCTCCTCTGGGTGCTTGTTTTTTTAATTTTTTAATGCAGCATAACATTATGCGACCAGCAACCCTTGCTCTTCTTCAAAAGGCTGATGCTCAGTAGTACCTTGTTTCATTTCGTAGCCTACCCCCTTTAAAGTCTGCAATTGATTGTCTGGTAAACTTTGTTGATGTCAAGATAAGTGTTAAATTGCCAACACTTTTCTTTGTCCTGTGTGTATTAGTATTACATATCCGAAATCCCGAGCGCCAATACCCTGGTGTTTCCAACGTCGTTTTGCAAAACAAGCCAAAACACAAACTGGTTTTTCAACACCTGACAATACACTGCAGAGCATATTTTAATGCAGCGTTGAATGGATGAATAGCTTACATAAGGGTACCCACCACTTTTCAAACCACACTCAAGCTTATGGTTATTGTCCCCACCACTTCTAAAAACAAACTGACGCCCTTGGTCATGGTTATTTCTTTTCTAATTCAGTTTGTGGCATACATTTGATTTTCTGGGTTACAGGGTTTCCCAGTCTGTGATTATTGCATTTGCACTTGTTAATGTTGTGAGAAACATCTTTTAAGTGAGCTGTATTTACATTTGTGTTTGACACTGTTTTGCAATCTGATGTTTACATCAAACACAGTTCAACATGGTGTGTCCAGTGTGGAGCACATCTGAACATACATGCATGTTAACTGACACCCTGTCAATAGTTGTTGTGTCTGATGCTTTATTGTGGTCTTGAGCTCAGATAGTGTCACGTTCTCTCATTTTCTGACACGAGATGGAAAACCAATCACTTTTATTGGTGTTATTTTATATTTGCTCTTAATGATGCACTAGTACTGTTAACAATGTTTTTAAATGTACTACTACTGTAAGTGACTGAAGTATTTTTGTTTGTGGTTTGTGTTTTAAATCCACTGGTATTATAATGGTTATAGCATTGTATTTCTATGCTGAAGTTACTGTTGGAACAATACAGTGAATTTTTTCAATGCACTCGGGTTTCATTTTTTTTTATTTGCACACAACACAAAACTGCTTTTAAGTTACATAATACATTTAAATAGTATTAGCATTAACAAATCAAGTTTGTCACAAATCAGGTATCCTGAACATGATATAGTCACTTCCATACTACTTAATTAATTGGTGTTTGCTAACTTAAAAAAAATAAGTTAACCAACTTGATTATTTTAAATTTCTGAACATGACTGGAATGTGTTGGCCTAACTAGTAAATAATAAATTGAGAGAAATAAGGATATTTGTCAGTCTTACACATTCTTATCATGTGGGACCGATGTACACATTAAAATCAAGTAAATCCAAAGGATTATTTTTTTCAGAGTATAGCGGTGGCCTCGACTTGTCTTGGGGGGCGGGGCTACGATGTCTGACGCCAGTCTGTCCGATGGGACTTCTATCAGGGGCATGGGCACCAGGGGGCATTGGGGGCAGTAGCTCGGCAGTAGTCCTCTGAGTCCCTCTTTACCCCCGGCCAGTAGAACCGGTCCAATACCCCCCCCCCCGGTCCCATCCATCCCCAGATCAGAGCTCCCAGGAGATGTACTCTGTACTACCCTACACAGTACACAGTACCCCCCCGTGTGCTGGACTGTGGTACTGCTGGCCACCCACCGAGTCCCGTGACAGTCCGTCGTGGGTCTGCCCGCGTCCCCTGGCGTTCCTCAGGGGGTCCTCCTCCAGCTGCTCCGCCTGGAGGGTGGGGAGATCCCGGTAGGCGCGTTGGGCTTCCCCGGTTAGGAAGGGCCCCAGGGTGTGGCCCCCCCGGCCCGCTCCAAGACCTCCAGGTACGCCTCCGTGCGGCCGACAGGTTTGAGTCGGGACGGTTGAATTCGTGGAGCCCAGGAACAGAACGGAAAATGGAATACAGCTTAGGTTCTTCCTCGATGGGGTGTAAGCAGTGTTTCCCCCAGCACCGTGAGGTGAAGGGGGCCGCCTTAACAACAATAGGGCCCCGCCTTGACTACCAATGTAAAATAAATGAATGAAATAATAAGAAGAATATTATTATATTGGTTTTAATAAATATTTTTTAATTATTATGCATCAACAGAATACGAAACTCCCGTAGGGAAAGAAAACAGACTTCCATCAGGTACA
Organism: Pollachius pollachius; assembly: GCF_949987615.1. NCBI lineage: Eukaryota > Metazoa > Chordata > Actinopteri > Gadiformes > Gadidae > Pollachius > Pollachius pollachius. The sequence continues at coordinate 41,256 of NW_027641408.1, forward strand.
AAAAGTAAAGATGAATAAACGGTCCTGAAGACCGCAGGGCAACGAGACGCGCTCCTGGACCACCTCGACTAAGACTTTTCCTGGGGGAAACACTGTATTAGGGTGGGGGGCCTCCTGGTCAGGCCCGTCGGGGGGTCCTCCGGCCGCCTCCGGCTCACTCCTGTTGAAGGGAAGCGTCCGGTCGTTAGTATAACGGGCGGCGGTCGTCCGGTATCGTGACTCTCCGCTACCGGTCCTCTCCCCCGTCTCCCTCGTCTCCAGCCCTTCAGACCCTCTCCCCGCCCCCAGGGGCCCCCGGGGGCCCCCAGGGCCCGTGACTCCCTGGGCACGCTTGATGGGCGACCCGGCGCAGCTGCGCGGAGGGGTATGTATCTCCCGTTGACTACCTGTCCGTGGGAGGGGGGCCGCTGTCCATGGTGCTGAAGCGGCTTGTCCCTGGCCGACGGCGAAGGGTTGCCACAATCATGGGCGTCATTTCCACTGGGGACGGGGGGGACATGTACTTTTTTCGTGCTTATTCACCGTTTGGCCAGCCGTCAGATTCTGGCTGAGAATGTGAATTGAGCTGCTGATTGTAAGGCCCTGATATATATAAAAAATAAAAATACTACAAATTGCCACAGACGAGTAGCGGACACGGACAGCCTGCCCACGCGGTTCTATAGTACACTTTGGCGTCTGTGGACTCGGAGTCTCCGACGTATTCCACCACGCATGAGCACTTGAAAAATTGCTCACTGAATGAAGAGGCTTCGCGGTGGTTTTTCATAACAATGAAACGCCGACAGCAGTTTGATTTAATGTGTTTCTTTGGAGAGGGGATGAAAAGAAAGAAAGGACATGTGAGCTGGTTGATTATGGGTTGTAAAACAGCATGGTTTTTCTATTAACCTATGTAACTTGAAAACGAGTCCACCTTAAACCGCAGCAAGTATCCGTCAACAATGTATGAAAAGCAGCGTCTCTCTCGCTGCTAGTTTACTTTAACGTTAGACCCACACACCACGGGCTCAATAGGATAACCCGACTCTGCTTTCATTGGGTGACCAGATGTCCTTTGCGCGGGACACTCACGCATTTCCATTACTTTTTACACGTCCCGCAAATTGAGACGCTGTCCCGCATTGTTATTGACAGTCAGACTCGATTTTTTATTTTTTTGAAATGCGTGTTTTTTAATCAGGCATTTATCAAACAGCTGTGTGCGGAGACAGCAGTGAGGGCTGTCATCAGGGGGCGGGGCATGCTGTTTGATCGTGTCAATCAAACTGGGACGCGGACGCAGGTTAAGGACACGCCCACCGAGAAGAAACAATGAAAACCAGGTCAGAACTAGAGGTGGATTCAATGATTCGTTTACGTGAACCAGTTCGCGTCAGTCAGTTCGCCAAGATGAGTCGTTCGGGAATCGTTCGTTCGATCGTTCAGCCCAGTTTCCGGTTCAGTCCACTTTCCGTTTCCGGTAGCGGTGAATCGCATCATGCAATGCACCCATTGCATGGTTCTCAGCTGAGTCAGTCAGACTCAGTGCTACCGGAAACTCGACTGAACTGGTTCAGTCGAGTTTCCGGTGAATCGAATGGCGAATCGAATCACTTTATCCTGAAAGTTGAGTCAATATCGTTAATTTTATATATTAAAAAAATACCCGAGATAAAGGAACAATGTGAAACGCTAACCCTAAAATGTAAACACCAGGCTACTTGACAAGAAAATGTAACGGACCACCTGAGGCTTTACTTCACCTCAGAGATAATGCGTTAGTTAATAATGATATGCCTTGCGGCATCACCTGCGCATAGTGCTGCTGCGTAGGCCTACATGGACGTTCCAAGTATGTTTACTTCATGTATCGTTGAAGCTAACTAAGTAAAGCCTAGTTATAACTATAACCTGCTCCTGGTGCAGTGCAAGCAACAGTGTGTGCCGTGAGTCGCCTCGGTCCCTCGTCTTCCTGAACGAACTGTCTGCGAGTCGTGGGTCTGGGAGGAGTCAATTCTGAGTCACGAACGACGCGAACGCGAACGACGCGAACGAGAGAGAAGAACCAGTTCGGATCGTTCGTTCTAACGATTCGTTCGTTCGAACGAATCAGTTCGCGACCGAACCACCTCTAGTCAGAACGGCATGCAGCACGAGACGGAGGAAAGCACGACTCGTACGGCTAAGAAGAGGAAATGCAGATACAATAAAGAATGGGAAACTCTTCCTGGGTGAAACCAGTGCAAGGTGAGTCTGGTAACGTTTTGAGTGAAGTTTGCTTGAGTCATTTTTCCGTTTCAGACGGAGGTGAATACGGTGTGAAACGACACAGACAATGCGGGACTCACAAAAAACGTTAATATTATATGTAGTGCCTATTGCCTAATTGTATACACAGGTGTGCCTTTAGTTGTCATTGTCCAGTAAAAGCAGATAATTTTCAAATGCATTTCTTTTGTGTAGTTAATCTTTGTGATTCTGAGCTGAGTGAGTTTTGTTTTGTTCAGATAATCAGCCTATGTACTCCATGTAGCCTAATCCACGGCATGTTCTACTTGAATATGTGGCTCAGTATATTGTTCGACTAGAGCAAACACTTTAATGTGGTGTTTTTAGTTGTGCTGGGGTTAGGTTGTTGATCTCTGTTGTTGGAGAAAAGGCACATTAAAGTTCAAATACTTGAAATAACAATTGTAGCCTAGACTGTGTTCTGTTTGATTGTAAACAGTCAGGTGTGTTAACTCGAGGCACTGTGAAATATCATGAAAGCTCCATGCCTACTATGTTTTCTCACGTGAGAGAACTTTGGAAAGTTCCATTTAAATAAGATATATTTGTTAAGTTTGTATTTGCAGTTATGTGATACAGAATCAAGCAGATGGCAAAGCATTGTAATGTTATAATCAAAGGGGCGGAATAAAAATGTTTATTATTTTAAAAAGTTATTTTAGAATTCCTCGATGCATTGGTATCCCACATTGTCCCAGACAAACGTAGTCTTTGTCCCACATCTGGTGAATTGTGATCTGGTCACCCTATTAATATCAGAGCTCAGGTGGAGGTGTGGCAGGTGCCTGTTCAGGGCCTGATAATGTTAGATCACCTTTAAAGGAGGAACATGATCATATCAGTAGCTTTTGTTCACTGACCTCTGTCCATACGATGAATGAATAAAGAAATGTTCTTTATATTAAAAGTTTGATTCATTTTGATTATGCATATTTATTCTGGCAGAATTTAGCATGATGACCAACTTAATTATTTCCCAGCTTTTGTATTGGTTACCGTAGTCCCTAAATGTATGGAGAAATGCAGAAAATGGTATTCAAATCGCAATTTTGTTTTTGGGGAGGTACCCCCAGACCCCACGGATTATTGTGTTCCCCCCACTTCTCAAACCAAAGTTACGCCCTTGGCCACAACGTCAACACACTGCGGCAGTGCTGCACGTTGGACCAATGGTCGCACTTTCCCGCCGGTTTGACTGAACATCCCCCCCGCCCCACACAAAAGGTCACGTCTATTTACAGATTCACTTCCTTCTTTATGAACGCCTGAAACATGCCACTTATACAGTGGGGCAAAAAGTTATTTAGTCAGCCACCAATTGTGCAAGTTCTCCCACTTAAAAAGACGAGAGAGGCCTGTAATTTTCATCATAGGTAAACCTCAGCCATGAGAGAGAAAATGAAAAAAAAAAATCCAGAAAATCACATTGTCGGATTTTTTAAGAATTTATTTGCAAATTATGGTGGAAAATAAGTATTTGGTCACCTACAAACCAGCAAGATTTCTGGCTGTCACAGACCTGTAACTTCTTCTTTAAGAGGCTCCTCTGTCCTCCACTCGTTTCCTGTATTAATGGCACCGGTTTGAACTCCTTATCAGTATAAAAGACACCTGTCCACAACCTCAAACAGTCACACTCCAAACTCCACTATGGCTAAGACCAAAGAGCTGTCAAAGGACACCAGAAACACAATTGTAGACCTGCACCAGGCTGGGAAGTCTGAATCTGCAATAGGTAAGCAGCTTGGTGTGAAGAAATCAACTGTGGGAGCAATTATTAGGAAATGGAATTCATACAAGACCACTGATAATCTCCCTCGATCTGGGGCTCCACGCAAGATCTCACCCTGTGGGGTCAAAATGATCACATGAACGGTGAACAAAAATCCCAGAACCACACAGGGGGACCTAGTGAATGACCTCCAGAGAGCTGGGACCAAAGTAACAAAGGCTACCATCACTAACACACTACGCCGCCAGGGACTCAAATCCTGCAGTGCCAGACGTGTCCCCCTGCTAAAGCCAGTGCATGTCCGGGCCCGTTGGAAGTTTGCTAGAGAGCATTTGGATGATCCAGAACAGGATTGGGAGAATGACATATGGTCAGATGAAACCAAAATAGAACTTTTTGGTAAAAACTCAACTCGTCGTGTTTGGAGGAGAAAGAATGCTGAGTTGCATCCAAAGAACACCATACCTACAGTGAAGCATGGGGGTGGAAACATCATGCTTTGGGGCTGTTTTTCTGCCAAGGGACCAGGACGTCTGATCCGTATGACGGAAAGAATGAATGGGGCCGTGTATCGTGAGATTTTGAGTGAAAACCTCCTTCCATCAGCAAGGGCACAGAAGATGAAACGTGGCTGGGTCTTTCAGCATGACAATGACCCCAAACACACCGCCCGGGCAATGAAGGAGTGGCTTCGTAAGAAGCATTTCAAGGTCCTGGAGTGGCCTAGCCAGTCTCCAGATCTCAACCCCATAGAAAATCTTTGGAGGGAGTTGAAAGTCCGTGTGGACCAAAAACATCACTGCTCTAGAGGAGATCTGCATGGAGGAATGGGCCAAAATACCAGCAGCAGTGTGTGAAAACCTTGTAAAGACTTACAGAAAACGTTTGACCTCTGTCATTGCCAACAAAGGGCATGTAACAAAGTATTGAGACGACCTTTTGTTATTGACCAAATACTTATTTTCCACCATAATTTGCAAATAAATTCTTTAAAAATCAGTGTGATTTTCTAGATTGTTTTTTTCATTTTGTCTCTCATAGCTGAGGTATACCTATGATGAAAATTACAGGCCTCTCTCATCTTTGTAAGTGGGAGAACTTGCACAATTGGTGGCTGACTAAATACTTTTTTGCCCCACTGTATGTCACTCGACTTCAATTCATGAATTATTATTGAATCCCAATAATTTCTGCATCTTTTTACAATGAAAAAATATACAAAATCCTAGAGGGACTGATTATATTAGTAGTAGGAATGGAAGAAGAAGTAGTACTAGTAGAAGTAGTAGTTGTAGTAAAAGCAGTAGTAGTAGTAGGTGTGGTAACAGTATAGAGATGGCCTGAAATCCATATTGCGATATACATTGCAGCCTCTTGCGATAACGATATATATCACGATATAAAATCATAAAATAACCGTTTCAGAACAGGTTACATAGACCCTAAGGAAAGCCAAACTGCTAAATGTATTTAAAAAAAAGAGAAACATAGTATGTCATTTCGAGAACATTTATTGTGAAACACTGTAATCATACAACATAATGTTGCAGATAAATAAAATTAGTATTGGGTTTCTTTCCTTTAGTGCAAACCATTCTAAAAGGCACTACACTTAGTTTAAGTCCTTGGTTCTTAAATGCCACCCAAGATGCAGAGAACAGGAAAAACGGGTGTCTTTCTAGATAAGGAACAGACACTGTACTGACAATTAGGGATGGGCATGATTAATTGATGATCGATCATTGATTGTTAAGATTTTTGTCGATTACGTGATATTTTTAACCATCAAAAGGAGGTTGACCCAGCCGGAGAGGTGGTCTCGGAGACGTTGCTCAACATGGAGCAAAGAGGAGACGGAACGTCTTTTGGATATTTGGGTCCGATATCCAAAAGACATTCCGTCTCCTCTTTGCTCCATGTTGAGCCACCACCCGACGGTCCGACAAAAGCAACTAAAAAGTATGCTGGAAAACATAACTTAAAAATGCCGATGCATTTAACACATTCCGAGTCAGGATGAGGGAGAAGGAGTTGGACCAGTCCGCAGATCAATGTATATCACGCTGGATATCCATGATTGTTTACTTTCACCGGTGCTTCCCCCCCCCCCTTTTTCTTTAACGCTTTACAACGCCCCAGACCTTTTTGTCCAATGATTTAACCCATTCAGACCGGATCACGCATCTGTGCGTGTTTACCTTTAAGACCGGATTGCGCATCAGTGCGTGTTTATCATTAACCCATTTGTACCGGCTGCGCGGAGCAACATTGTATCTACTAGATACAATGTTGCGCCGCACAGCAGCCGGTACAAATGGGTTAACGTTCTTTGCACACATGCAGGTTTGTTGACGAATTCTGGCGCTGTTGCGAAAATTGCAATGTGAAAAGGAATTGCAGCAAACCAAAAATTAAACATTGTATTTTGCGTCATCAACATGCAGAATCGCGATAGAGCGATAAAATAAAAATCTCTATCGTAGGCCATTTTTTTAATCGTTTATATCGTATATCGTTTATATCGCGCATTACTATAACAGTACTAGTACTACTACTATGTGGGGGTAGTACTACTACTATGTGGTGGTAACAGTACTAGTACTACTACTATGTTGTGGTAACAGTACTAGTACTACTACTATGTGGGGGTAACAGTACTAGTACTATGTGGGGGTAGCAGTACTAGTACTACTACTGTGTGGTGGTAGCAGTACTAGTACTACTACTATGTGGGGGTAGTAGTACTAGTACTACTACTGTGTTGTGGTAGCAGTACTAGTACTACTACTATGTGGGGGTAGTAGTATTAGAACTGCTACTGTGTGGCGTTAGCAGTACTAGTATAACTACTGTGTGGTGGTTACAGTACTAGTATGTAGTTCAGTACCAGAAATGTTCCAGAAGGCCAGTGTGATACAGGTGTATTCGTACAGGTATGTGAGGTCTGTCTGAACCAGAGGAGGTTTGTCTGAACCAGAGGCGGTCTGTCTGAACCAGAGGAGGTCTGTCTGAACCAGAGGAGGTCTGTCTGAACCAGAGGAGGTCTGTCTGAACCACAGGAGGTCTGTCTGAACCAGAGGAGGTCTGTCTGAACCACAGGAGGTCTGTCTGAACCAGGGGAGGTCTGTCTGAACCAGAGGAGGTCTGTCTGAACCAGAGGAGGTCTGTCTGAACCAGAGGAGGTCTGTCTGAACCACAGGAGGTCTGTCTGAACCACAGGAGGTCTGTCTGAACCAGAGGATGTCTGTCTGAACCACAGGAGGTCTGTCTGAACCAGAGGAGGTCTGTCTGAACCACAGGAGGTCTGTCTGAACCAGAGGAGGTCTGTCTGAACCACAGGAGGTCTGTCTGAACCAGAGGAGGTCTGTCTGAACCACAGGAGGTCTGCGGTGAGAGAGTGGAGCTCATCCCATGAATTCACGCCCAATGACTTTGTCCTCCATGAGGAACTTGGTTTGCTCCGTGTACAGGCTAGACCGATCCAACCACACACCAATCCTGACTGGGATCAACATGATGGGTAGGCGTCGTAAAATACTGAAATAAACTCAATCAAACGCACGATAGGACGGAGAACCAGAAGCCCACTGCTGCTCCAGCGCGAGGGCCGTGGCGGTGCAGTACTAGCCGTCAGTCGCTCCCCTGCAGGGGCCAGCCGGGCGGAGCGGGGGGGTGGAGCAGAGGGTGGAGCTCAGTATGCTGACGGACAACGGCCCCGGACTAGACGTAGCTCTTCTAGTCCCCAGGGACAGGGACCTCTGTCGGCTGGGGGCCCGAGGACGAAGCGGCTGGGAAGTGTGTGTGGGGTCTGCTGCAATGTGTGAGCCCTTCTTCACTGTCTGTTGAGGAGGCTGCTGATTGGCTCCTCTTCCTGTCCGTCATCGTGCTGCTACTCCTTACTACCTGTTGAAGGGATTCAGGCGGGAAAAAGGGCCGTAGAACCCGTGGCCCTCCCCCCTCCCAGTGGGACCAGTAGGAGCACACACACACACACACACACACACACACACACACACACACACACACACACACACACACAGAGCTGAACATCATGTCCAGCCTAGCATCATAGAGGGCTGTCTGATGTGTTTGCTGCAGGACCTCCAGCAGGTGGCCCCCGGGAGCTGGGGAACGTCCCAGAGCCCTTCTGGGGCGGGCAGGACGCCCCCTGCTGGCCGCTTTGAGAGAGCACGACAACATGAACTCACCGGGGGGGGGGAGTAGGGCGGGCCGGTCTGGGCCAAAGGGACCACTGATTGGTCCAAGACAGGACCTGACATTATAGATTAACATGACATATAGTTTAACATTATCAATAGATTAACATTACATATAGTTTAACATTATCTATAGAATAACATGACATATAGTTTAACATTATCAATAGATTAACATGACATATAGTTTAACTTTATCAATAGATTAACACTACATATAGTTTAACATTATCTATAGATTAACACTACATATAGTTTAACGTTATCTATAGATTAACATTACATATAGTTTAACGTTATCTATAGATCAACATTACATAAAGTTAAACATTATCTATGGATTAACATTATCTATAGATTATAATCTATAGATAATGTTAATCCATAGATAATGTTAAACTATATGTAATGTTAAACTATATGTAATGTTATAACATTACATATAGTTTAACATTACATATAGTTTAACATTATCTATAGAATAACATTACATTAAATTTAACATTATCTATAGATTAACATTACATATAGTTTAACATTATCTATAGATTAACATTACATATAGTTAAACATTATCTATGGATTAACATTACATATAGTTAAACATTATCTATGGATTACCATTACATATAGTTAAACATTATCTATGGATTAACATTATCTATAGATTAACATTACATATAGTTTAACATTATCTATAGATTAACATTACATACAGTTTAACATTATCTATAGATTAACATTACATATCTTATGTTATATAGGCCTACAGTTTAACATTATATATAGCTTAACATTGCATATAGCTTAACATTATATACTGTATAGCTTATATTACATAGGCCTACAGCTTAACATTATATATAGCTTAACACTATATGTCACTGAAAATTACATTTTGCAGAACATTACTTATAGGTGAACATAATATGGTTAAAGAGTAACATGAAACGTGTGTGTGCAAGAACTTTTAGATTCCCAACGCCGTGCACATGAACTGTCGCTGTCGGGAACATCACTGTCATCACTGGCGAGCCGTCTAGTTATCACCAGGACCGTGAACGCGCCTTTACAGTGCGTTTTAAACGTCACGTGTGAGGCGGCTGTATTGTTTGACTTGTTAGAAAAAAAGACGGGAACATTTTAAATGTTTTTATTTTAAACGTTAGGAATTATTCACTGAAGACTAGATTTTCAAAAACAGATTGCACAAAGCGCACAATATCATTTCAGGCATTGGCGTCAGTTTGGTTTGAAATGTGGTGGGGACAGAGACGCAATCTGGAGTGCTTTTTCAGAAGTGCTGGGTACATTGAGGATGCACCTTATTTTTCTTTAGCGCAGGTCATGAAAGGTTCTGAAAGACGCGATACCCATGTAGCTTACTAATATAAAATTTATACAAAAAAATGATGTCTGACACGTTTTATGAAGAAAGCATTTTCAAAAAGCATTGGACATGATGACCCACTATGTTCTGCTCCATGATGCACTCAATGTTGACGTGACATGGCATGAGCTATACCAACATAAACAAAGAGGAGCTTATTACCTACGTGTTTAAGTTCAGAAGGGGCAAACGTGTAGCTACACATAGCACTACAAAAAGATTGAAAAAGCTAAAAATAATTATAGCTGAACGCTATATATCACATCATGAGCTGGCTGTTCTCAATTCACAACACACATCCATCCAATCTACAGGGCATTCTGACCGAAACCCATGCACTCCCCCCCCCCCAACCACACAGACACAATTATTCCAGAATTCAAGCAAAGCGAATGACCAAAAGTCACTTTGAGTCAACAAGAGACTGACTCCACCGACTCCACTATCGTAATATCCACTAGTCTATACCCAACATCATAAGAACGCAAACACTGGATAATTTAAGTTAAGCTACTTGGAGGCTATGGCTAGTAGTACTATTTCAAGTTAAAACAGCTGACCACATGAGGGCAAAAAATGATCTTGCCAAAGTACCAGCAAATCTTAAGCAATAAATATCGCATCTTACCTTTATTAATGTGCCAGTGGTCTGCAGATGTATCTCGCGGGGTTGCCTGCTACCTGCTGCCTAACCACATCCATTTAGTTCAACAGGTTTTCGCTCTGATACTGTCCATCCGTGGTACTAACGGTCTGGTGTTTTTTTCCTATGTATTCAGGCTAAAATTAATTGACGGTCTGATGCCTCATCATTGCATACCAGCCAAAGATTATTGGTATTAATATCTCATTCATTGTCCAAGCCAGGCTGGCGCCTCATACAAAAATAATCCACAACTACGGTGCTGCAGAGGGGGCATCTAGTCACGACTGAAAAAAGACGAGATAGCGATACAACCAGAGCCCGACATTCTCTCATCCTACCTAGTTAATTATACAGCATAATGTCAAAAAGGAGTGGACAGGACATCAGAGCTTTTTTTTTAAAGCTAAGCAGTTGAAGCTGACATGCACAGTAAGTGTGCTAGTGTCTTATGAGCTCAGCTAAATTAATATTATTCTAGAAATATGTCATTCTTGAGTTTTTTTAGCTAGCTAGCCTCTACCAGCGCGACACACTGTTGGCTAGCATGCCTAGTGCTACCGGAGTGTTTTGCCCTATGTGCTTTAACGTTTAGCTTTCCTATTTAAATTAATTTTGAATTTATAACAGTACGGATGATTTATTTTATTTTCACTTCGATGACGTTTCGTTAGCAGTTTGCAGACTCCCCACTAGATGGTCGTAAATCATCCATATTATTTGTACCAAGTAACAACCATGGTACCAGGCAACCGCACATTTCAAACCAATATTTTGTCAAAAACCAATTACGATTGGGTGACCCGTCGATAGCGATGCCGGCGTAGTTTTTGGCTCTGCTCTCACAGTCTTATTCTTTCAGTAATCCTATCATATACCTCGAATACTTCGACATATTATTCATTATGAATCCTTCCCCAAACAACGATGCACGGAAAAGGGAGATTGGACAATCGCCTGTAAAGAAGAAATTCAGAGATTCGGCCATTTCCAAGGAAGATCTCGATGAAGCTATAGCTAACGGGATAAAGCTAGCCCTCGAAGCACAACAACGTGGTCTAGAAGTTGCGGTAGCCTCCGCTGTCAGAGAATCTGTGGACTCTATCCTGGTCCCAGCGCTGCGTGATTTACGAACCGAAATCCAAAAGACCAATGAAGCTGTGACGGAGATCAGCAGTGAACTTGAGCGTGTAGCCAAATCTACTAAGAAGACCCAAGACCGCGTGGACTCTGTTCAGGCAGCTGCACGAGAGGATAGGCGCTCGGCCGTTGAGTTAAAAGCACAGCTAGAACAGCTCACCACAAAGTTGACAGATCTGGAGGACCGGGGACGAAGTAATAACATAAGGCTGGTTGGCTTACCAGAATCAGTGGAGGGTGCGGATGCAATCGGCTACCTCAAAGATAACCTCCCCAAGTGGATTCCTGCATTGGTGGGCCGAGACATTGGCATTGAGCGGGCGCATCGTGTGTATGGAGGAGCGGCTAACTCCAACAAACCATACACCCTCATCGTCAGATTACTGTGTTGGCAAGACAGATCGGCTATCCTTAACGGGGCGCGTCAAGTTTATCCTGTGAAGTACACCTCCAACAGAGCCACTTCGGCAACATCAGCAAGCACGCTCCTGTTCTTCCCAGATTACAGTCCAGCGACGACAGCAAGGAGAAAGAGCTTCAGTTCTGCCATAAAGAAATCTAAAGACATGAACCTGGAGCCATTCCTCATCTACCCTGCGCGGATTAAGCTGCAGTACAAGGGTGAAAAGAAGATGTTCGACTCCCCCGAAGCCGCCGAGGAGTTCCTCAACTCTCTTCCACGGAGGTCCGCCTTCACACCTGTACGGCGCGACAGTGGAGCTAATGTCGCAGTCTCAACTCCGATCGTTGAGAAGAACCACGGGGATCCTCCGCACGCAAGAGAAGGCAATTTGGTGGGCATGAAGGAATGATCTTTCATCACTTAACATATACAAGTTAGGTAGCGATGGACAGTCTCAGCATCCTTATTAAGGTATTTTGTAATGTTTGGAATATAGGGTGACCTAGGCTCTTCTGATAGTTCCTTCCAGTATAAGCATAGCTTCACCAGTTCGAGAGGTAATGTTTTTTTTTTTGTTTTTTTTGTTTTGACTGTGTGGGCTTATCTTCTACTGTAGCCATGCGTTGGTGTGGATCGGTCACGTATCAGACGATGTTTGTGTTTTTACAGACCTACGGTTTTTTGCTTGTGCGGTCTGTGTTTGTTTTTGTATATAGTTTTTCCTACCCCTTCCCCGTTACAGACGTATTCATACTCTTTGTTAGAACATCAGCGTTGGGGCATCTGCGCAGTAAATGGCAGGACGATCGCACACATATGCTCCATCTTATACTAACACGTTTACATTTTAAGACAGATCTTAGCCATATAATATGTCAACGCAGTCATTGAAGGTATTATCACTTAATGTGAATGGCCTAAACTCCGCTATCAAACAAACTCGTGTTCTTGAATATCTTCATCGTAAAAGGGTGGACATTGCCCTGATCCAAGAAACGCACCTAAAACAATGCGATGTGGCACGGTTTCAAAATAAACATTACAGATTAGTTGTATCATCATGCGCCCTAAATAGGACCACGGGAGTTTGCATTCTTCTTAACCGGAAAATGTCCTGCGAGGTGAATGTCACTGGTAAGGATGAGATTGGGAGACTTGCTTTTGCCCGTGTTACCATATTTAATCACAAATTGTCCTTCGCATCCGTATACTGCCCAAATGAGCCTGATAGAGACTTTTTTTCTTACATTGGAAACACATTATTAGAACAAAATGACTGTTCTTTGGTGGTGGGGGGTGATTTCAATGCAGTCCTTAATCCATCTCTTGATAAATCTAATTCGGATGCAATAACCAATCCTTCATCTACCCTATTGAACGCACTTATCACAGACTTAAATCTTGTTGATATTTGGCGCATGCGGAATGCCACTGCTAGGGATTATACATTTTTCTCTAATAGGCATAAGACATTTTCCCGGATAGATTATCTTTTTCTTAGCCCAACCTTGGTTGCCGGGCATACGTCCATTGCTATCTTACCAATTCTGCTATCTGATCACTCTGCACTGTTATGCAACGTTGATCTGCCCAACATTAGGACAAAGGCCCCCAGGTGGCGTTTAAACACATCCTTACTAACTAACTCTGGCTTTCTTAGTTCACTCAAAGTTCAATTAAATGATTTTTTGGATATTAACACAAAAGAATGCTCCACTCCACAAATTTTATGGGACGCCACAAAGTGCTTTATTCGTGGTTTCTGTATTTCATTCTCCTCAACTCTAGCTAAAACAAAAGCTTCCCAGATCACAACTCTTGAATGCAAAATAGAATCGTTAGAAAACTTACAAAAACATAGCTTCTCAGATGATCAGTCTAAACTGCTGAAATCTTTGAAAGGTGAATACAGGACACTGGCTGTATCAAAGGCGGAATTTATCCTGCATAGAACTAGACAAAAGTACTACTTTGAATCAGAGAGGCCTAGTCACCTGCTGGCTCTTATGCTTAAGGAATGTGAAACGAAAGCTCACATCCCAGCAATAAATAAGCCTGATGGCGAAATTACGACCAATCCGCAGTCCATTAATAATTCATTTTTAACATTTTATGAAAATCTATATAAATCAGAAATTGCTTATGACGACACAAATTGTAAACATTATCTTGACAAATTGGATCTTCCCTGCCTTGAACAAACAGACCAAGACGATCTGGAAGCTGCGTTAGAGTTGGATGAACTACATAGAGCTTTGAAATGTCTCAATAAAGGCAAATCGCCTGGCTTGGATGGCCTTCCCCCAGAGCTTTATTTAGAACTCTGGGATTTGGTGGGCACACTCATGCTTGATTCATTTAATTTTGCAATCAAGAGTGGGACCTTTCATAGAGACCAAAAAACAGCACTCATCAGCGTACTCTTGAAGAAAGGTAAAGATCCCTTGGAGTGTTCTAGTTTTAGACCAATATCTTTACTTACAAGTGATCTTAAGATATATGCCAAAGTTCTTGCTCCTCGCCTTGAAAAAGTTATTCAGTCTCTAGTCAATGACGACCAAACAGGCTTTATCAAGGGACGCTATGCATCTGATAACATGAGAAGGCTGCTACACATTATAGATGTGGCAGAGACACACCCAAATCCTTGTGCCGTATTTTCACTTGATGCCGAGAGAGCTTTTGATAGGATAGAGTGGAACTATATGTGGGCAGTTTTGCAACGTTTTGGATTCAGACATAATTTTATAGCAATGATCAAGGCGCTATACCACTCTCCCTTAGCAAGTGTTCTGACGGGGGGCACAATCTCTTCTCCTTTTACCCTGCAGCGTGGAACAAGACAGGGGTGTCCACTCTCGCCACTTTTATTTTGTCTATCTCTGGAACCCCTGGCACAAGCCATTAGGCAATCTACAGCTTCCCCTTTGAAAATTGGTCGTCATAACCATGTTTTATCTCTTTATGCGGATGATATAATTTTGTTCTTGGATAGCTTTGACACCTCTATTCACCCAGTCATCAAGGAATTTGATCTTTTCAGCAGCCTGTCAGGCTATAAAATTAATTGGTCTAAATCTGCACTTATGCATCTAAATAATATTCAAACAAAAGCTCCTATTCCCACCTATGTTCAGACCAAAAGCTCTTTTACATATCTGGGCATTACAATCTATAGAAACATACATAAAATTAGCAGAGACAACTTCAACACTATGCTAAGCAGAATAAAGTCGGACATTCATAGATGGAGGAATCTAAAGACATCTCTTCAAGGTAGAATTAATACAGTTAAAATGAACGTATTGCCCCGTCTCAATTTCCTTTTCTTTATGTTACCACTCTGCCCCCCTCCAAATTATTTCAAAGACATTCACTCCATGATTTCCAGTTTTATTTGGGATGGGAGACGGCCTAGGGTTCGTTTGACTACACTGCAACGACCCAAACTGCTGGGGGGTTTGGCAGTACCAAACTTTGAGCTTTACTATTGGTCTTTTCAGATCAGAGCACTCAGCACATGGATTAACCCACAGGCTACCACCGCATGGAAATTGATCGAAGCCGCTAAAATATTACCACACAAACTGCAAGAAATCCTATTCTCTAGTGTAACAAACAAAGTAATTAAAAATAATTTTGGGCCCATCATTGCAAACTCTATACGGGTGTGGAAGAAAGCAGAACGTTGGATGGGTGCCCCTTCTAAATTCTGTCAGAATACACCACTATGGCATAATCCAAAGTTATTATCCGGTAAAAAGCCATTTCATCAACCATCTTGGTCATCTCTTGGAGTGAATACATTAGGTGACCTATATAACGCTCAAGGTCTTTGCTCCATACAAGACTTAAGAACACGCTTTTCTCTTGCTGCGTCCTCTTATTTTGTTTACTTTCAGCTAAGATCTGCCTTAAAAACGTATGGGGTTCCCTGGAATTCTCCTCTCCCCTCACATCCCTTGCTAAGATGGATTGCACCATTACTGGGCAGATCTTCTGTCTCCTTAATATATAATTCACTGGTTCAGCACGGGGCCAAGGCTTTACCAATTGAATCCATATGGAGCAGGGAGCTGGGGGGCTTGAATGTAAACTTGGATTGGGAGAGAATTTGGTGCAATTTAAGTATGACTTCTAAGAACCTAGCTCACCAACTAATTCACTTCAAGACCATACACAGGGCCTACATCACACCCTATACGAGATTTCAGATGAAATTGCAAACTACTCTCAACTGTCATATATGTAACACTGCTTTACCCGGAACATTCTTACACATGTTTTGGGATTGTTCGGTCATCTTTAAGTTCTGGTTGCATGTAAACTCAGTGTTGGCGGATATACTTGATATTTTTTATGTTCCTAATCCTGTTTTTTGTCTGCTTAATGATAATTCTGATATAAATCTAAAGCGAATTCAGCTCAAAATGCTATTTGCAGGGTTTACCTCTGCAAAGAAAACAATTTTGAAAAACTGGTTTACTCCAGATATGTGTATGAAGTCATTCTGGATCCATAGCCTGCTCAACATTGTCAATCTTGAACATACAACTGCCCGACTTAATATGGCACGACCAGTGACTGTTCAAGCTTGGTACTCTTTCTCATCCAAAATAATCTATTGGGCTAGGGACAACAACAACTAGACAGCCTTTGTTGTGATTTACCTGCTGAACATGTTTCTGTTGCTGTATGTATTGTCTTACCAACCTGATATTTTTTCTTCTTTCTTTTTATTTCTACCTTTAATTTAACATGACTTTTGATATGTCTGTAACCCCCCGCCCCCGTTCCATTTGCAAAAGAAAAACAATAAAAATGTTGATCACAAAAAAAACAACCAATTACAATATTGATAACATATATACCACAACCAACATAATTTTTAATTTTTAATTTTTAATTTAATTTAATTTTTTTTTGAATCAAAATGAATCTTGCCAAAAACTGGTGGGGACGCGTCCCCGGCGTCCCCGGCGTAATCGACGCCTATGATTTCAGGGCACGCGCGCGCGCACACACACACACACACACGCACGCACACACACACTCACACGCAACAGACTCTTATCGCAGGAAAAGGAAACCAGTTGGTTGGTTTGTAAAAGTTGTAGTTATTTTTACCGGAATTAATAGCTCTTGTGCTAAAGTGGTTAATAAGTAAGGGTTGTCTTTATGGAGTGCAATATTTGCATATTTTTTCTAAATTCTAAAGGCCAATTGTATAGGGATCTTTTGTGTATTCTACATGTTTTTATTTTTCCCTGTCACTTTTCCATACCAGTAACTCTTTATGAATAGGACCCTATCAATGGAGGTTAAAGGTAATTCATACCTCTTATGACCCAATCATTCCCATGTACCTCGGTAAGACTGGAAACCATTTACTGGTGGGAGGGTAAGCACAAATAATAATAATCGATTGCATTAAAATAAAGTGTTTAACACTATTTTCCAGTTCCTCATTATTGCTATTTTAAATAGGTAGACTAGAGCCAGACTATAGAACTATGCGGGGAAGCTAGTGCAAAGTTAACAACCTCGATGGTCACACACACAAAATATTTACATTTCACACGTAGAAAACACAGACAGTCAACACACATCGATGGCCTGATCGATCCCAGACTACAGTGTGTCCCAAGGCTGTGATTCCAATATTCAGCTGTGTTCAAAATGTCCCCCCCCCAATAATATATCTATAATTTTTTTTATTAATATTATTTTTGCTATGCTTTGACATTCACACCGCCGTCCGAAAAAGGCTACCACCTCCGTCCGAAGTAATCATTAGCAAATGTAATCAAAACAAGGCCATAATTACAATATATATTGAGGGCCAGTGGTGCAGTCTATTTGATTGTAGCCTAGTTGGTAAATTGTGAATAAGCTAATGTGTGATTGATTTTTACGTGAAGATTAACACTTAGAATTGTTGTCCTGCTTCACAGTTGCTGTACGGGAGACCTCCGTTACTCACGCTCTTCAAACTCACCACGATACGAAGTAGTCGATATAGGCTAAACTTAATTCAACCTGCCACGCAACTCGTAATTCCGCAAAGTAACTAATAAGCTATTTAATCAGCGTTCTGACTTTAATGCCTATGAATAGCTTGTTAGTTTCATTGTGATAGAAAGTGATGTCGTGGCGTTTTTGCCAATATGCCTGACTGATAACCCAAACTCTCCCGGTTCTAATCCAGCTGGGTAGTTTTTTTTTGCAGAATAACGTGAATGACTAGTTTAGATTAGGTCCCCCCCCCATGTTGACTCCAGGTCTACGGCCTTGGTGTGTCCACACATCGGGGGAGCAGGAGGAGAAGCCCTGATTGGCTGAAGCGTTTCCAGGGCGACGGGCTCCCCGCCTGCTCATTGGTCTTTCTGTTGGGAGAAGAAGATGGCAGTGAGAAGACAGTGAATCTCTGCTGGTGGGTGTGGCTATGTTGACCCGATGAGACCCTGGGACGACATCTCACCTCCCTGGGTCTGACCCCGTCTGGACCTGTGTGGAGGAAAACACAACCTTAGAAGAAGAGCTATGAGGAGGGAACAGCCAGGCTTTAAGACACACACAGCTACAGCCTACCATGGCCTTAGTATTAGTTTTTTTATAACATTATTATTATCATGAGTCAGTCCCTCCGGAAATTACCGGGTTCACAGATTGCGACAATTCACGTAATTTTGACCAATCCTCATTTCATCTGTAAATATGTCAACACACTGCGGCATTGCTGCACGTTGGAGCAATGGCCGCCCTTTCCCGCCAGTTGGACTAAACATCCCACTCCCAAACACAAAAGTCTATTTACAAATTCGCTTCCTTGTTTAACTTCAAATTCACTTCCTTGTAACTAGTACTACTACTGTGTGGTGGTAGCAGTACTAGTACTACTACTGTGTGGCGTTAGCAGTACTAGTACTACTACTGTGTGGTGGTAGCAGTACTACTACTGTGTGGTGGTAGCAGTACTAGTACTACTACTGTGTGGTGGTAGCAGTACTAGTATGTAGTTCAGTACCAGCAATGTTCCTGAAGGCCAGTGTGATGATTCCGTAGAGCAGCAGCGCCATGCCAACCATCGCCATGGAGTCCTGGATGGAGGGGGGGCTGAACCCTGAAACACGTCCACCAACACAACCCTCCACAGGTCAGTCCCGCCCCCAGGCTCACGTCCCTGTTGGGCTCCAGCCAACATTCACCCGTCTGCTCCTCATCTCCTGGATGAACTCTAAACCTCACGCTCCGTTCTACTCTAGACCAGTGGTTTTCAAACTGAGGCGCGCCTCCCCTGGGGGGCCCCAGAGTTTTTCAGGGGGGGCGCGACGTGAGAAAATATAAACCAGAAGAAGTAACAGAAAAAACTCAAAGGCGAAGACGCGCTGTGTTCGAAATCGTTCCCTATTCACTCACTCACTATTCCCTATATAGTGTTTATGATATAGTGCACTGTATAGGGAGCGGACAAACAAGAATTCCGTCACTACGCTGAACATTTCTTAACGTCTTTTGCGTCAGTAAGTGTGCCGGGTATTTGTGTGACGCAGACAGATGCGCCCACATCATGTTATCAAACCGGGCACCCACGAGGAAAGCTGGAGGTTGTATTGATGTTGAATTGACATTGATCAAGGTTTTTTTCATTAATTTTGAATGTTACATTTTCTATGTTAAATCCCAAATAAATTGTTGACATTTTTAAACGAAAGCCGGAGACTCTATCATTAAATGTATTCGTTTTCGTTATTATTCAGCTTCTTCTTCTCCTCCGGAAAAAACACGACTGCATTACATTGTGGTATACGGGAGTAACATGTAGGGAACATCGTATGTTGACTCAAATTTTGGGTATTTTAAGTCCACGTTATAGTGCGTGAATTTTACCACTGAGAATTCGAACACCACTACAAAATGGCGAGCACCCTATAAAGTGCACTATATCCGTGATGGAGAACGATTTCGAACACAGCTACGCAAACTCATTGCTCGCACTAAAGTAGAGGTGAGCTAAAAAGGAGGCTAAACTGGCAGTTTACAGATTAAGATGTTCAAATGTATTTCAAAAACGTTAAGCAAAAACATACTTAGATAAAGACGTTAAAATGTGTTAAGAAATGTGTTTAAAAACACACAAAGATGTTAAGAATGTTTCAAAAATATGTTTAAAATGTTTCAAAAAAATATGATCAGAGATCTTTAAAATGGGTAAAATATGATCAGAGATGTTTAAAATATGATCAGAGATGTTTAAAATGTGTAAAATAATTAAAAGATCTTTCAAGACACAGGGATTTAGAAAAAAAAATTGGCGGGGGGGGCTCAGCTGAAATTTGTTCTCTGAGGGGGGGCTCACTCCCTCATACTTTGAAAACCCCTGCTCTAGACAACAAACATTTGAGTACATACGTGTTTTTTTAGAGAAGGGCTTTACAGAAGCAATAGTCAACCGTACAGGTGTGTTCCTTATGATATGTTTAGACGGGTATATTCCTACACCTGTGTTTACACAGGTGTGCCAATACAGGTGTATTCAAAAAGGAGTGTCAATACAGGTGTATATGTACAGGTATGTTTATACAGGTATATTCCTACATGTGTGTTTATACAGGTGTATTCATGAAGACACATATTTCAAAAGGTACAGATGTGTTCCGGAAGGAGTGTCAATAGATAAAGGTGTGTTCTTACAGGTGTGGTAACACACAGCTATTTAAACAGGTGTGTTTCTACAGGTGTGTTTCTACAGGTGTTTCTACAGGTGTGTTTCTACAGGTGTGTTTTTACAAGTGTTTTTCTACAGGTGTGTTTCTACAGGTTTGTTTCTACAGGTGTGTTTCTACAGGTGTGTTTCTACAGGTGTATTTCTACAGATGTATTTCTACAGGTGTGTTTCTACAGGTGTATTTCTACAGATGTGTTTTTACAGGTGTGTTTCTACAGGTGTATTTCTACAGGTGTGTTTCTACAGGTGTATTTCTACAGGTTTGTTTTTACAGGTGTTTCTACAGGTGTGTTCCTCCCGGTGTGTTCCTCCAGGTGTGTGTACAGACTCAGACCGGAGCCCGTCTCGTCTCTCACCTATGACCTCTAAGGCGACCTTGGAGCGCCGGGTCACCCCACGGTGTCGGGCCACACACACCAGACCCCCCCCCCCGGCCCAGGGCGCTGGTGTCCAGCTGCAGCAGGCTGCTCTGGCTGTAGGTGCCGTCCCAGGCCTCCCGGTGGCCGGACAGGCTGGCCTCCCCCAGGGCGGCGGGGGCCCCGTCCGCCCCCAGGAACTCCCAGCTCAGCTCCAGGGGGAGGGGGGTGAAGCCAGACGCCTCACAGCGGACGCTGAGCACCTGGCCGGGGGCGGCGAGGGGCAGCGGGGAGGGGCTGATGGAGAGGGAGGGGGGCTCTGCAGGGGCCACAGGAAGGAGGCCATGTTAGGGTTCTTCATGGCT
>NW_027641408.1:65000-67500 GCF_949987615.1 Pollachius pollachius
AGAGCTCTATAATACCTACACAATATATCATATAATATGATTGAAAAATCACGCAATATATGCTAAAATATATAATATCATATAATATATAATATTCAAACACATACTATATAATAGACATCTACATAATGTTACATAATATCACGGCCAAAAGCTGTGTGCCCATACGGATGATGTCATTAACCCTAAACGACCGTCGGGTGCTCCGCTGTCTCTGGTCCTTCCACAACCAGTAGAGCCTCTAGTGGTCAGGTCATCTCAGCCGCGGTGGAGGAGGAATTGGCGGACAGAGACATCGGCGTTCGCCAGAGGAGGCCCCTCCTCCTACACTCGCGAGCAAAGTTCGTCTTCTCGCGGCGAATACGCGAACAGGCGAAAGTATTCGCTTTGGGTGTGAACGCACGGTAAAGAGAGAGAGCAGAACGGAGCGGATCTGAACCCCAACCAGCTGCCGGTCGACTCTGGGAACGCTTCGTTCGTTACGGTCCCGTCTGAGTTAAGAAGACTTCTCCTGAAGTGATCACGGAGATTGGATGTGAGTACTGGATGTGACACTGGATAAGATAGTATCGTGTGTGTGTGTGTGTGTGTGTGTGTGTGTGTGTGTGTGTGTGTGTGTGTGTGTGTGTGTGTGTGTGTGTGTGTGTATGTGCGAGTGTGCGTTTGTATGTGTGTGTTTGTGTCTGTGTGTGTGCGTGCGTGTATGTGTGTGTGTGGGTGATCCCGAACACTCGAACGAGCAGTAAGACCAAAGCGCGCGGGAGACATCAGCCTACCTTGAATCCAGCAGGACATCACGATCAGAGCGAGTGTGCGAAGGGTTCCGATGTGGGCCATGTCTGTTCCTGTCCGTGTGGCGGCTGAGCTCTGCTCTGCTGTGACGGCAGCACGTCGAGGACGCTCCTTCCCCTCAGCTTTACTTTCGGTTTCAAACCAAAGTGTCAGCGTCACGTGATTTCCCATAAACTAGTTGCAGTACTCCGTGTGGCCACGGGGCGCTGATGGTCTCCTGCACATGTTTGAGCTGTAAACACACAATGCGTTCACCTCGCAGAGTATTCTAGAATTAAACTGTAAAATCAGTACGAAAAATATAGTAGACAATTTTTTTAAGAGAGGTTATTTTAAGTTATGTTCCATTTCGACTAGTTGGATCACAGAATCAATGATTGAACATGATAGCATCTGAAGCTATGAGCTCCGGCCAGCCGGCGGGTTCTGCTGTTCTGTGTTGTTCAGAGGAACCGAGGGTATTTCCTCCTTCAGCAGCAGCAGACACAAAATGGAGGCGCACTGCTCTCTCTGAAAGGGTGTGGCACCTCGACAATGTGTGTGTATGAGTATTCGTGTGTGTGTGTGTGTGTGCGCGCATGTGTGTGTGTGTGTGTGTGTGTGTGCTTGTGTGCGTGTGTGTGTGTGTGTGTCTGTGTGTGTGTGTCTGTGGGGGTGGGTGTTTATGATTGCTTGTGTGTGTGTGTGTGTGTGTGTGTGTGTGTGTGTGTGTGTGTGTGTGTGTGTGTGCTTGTGCGTGTGTGTGCGTGTGTGTCTGTGTGCTTGTATGTGTGTGTTGGTAAATTTACACTCATGAAAACAAACACAACGCCAGTAATAATCCTCAAGCAGAAGAAGCCAAAATACTTTAACTGGTCCACTTAAACCTTTAGCACTTAAAGACGTTTTACTGTAGGCCTACTGCTAGACAAAAGGAATGATATATTATCGGTAGGTATAAACTAGTTAGTCTGACACACGTTTATAGCAGCAAGCTATAATGTGAGTTATGATGCTATTTGGACCAGGAAATAATTTCATAGGATTTTAATGGGATCTTGTGTTGGGTTTGTTTGTTTGTGTGTGTGTGTGTGTCTGTGTGTGTGTGTGTGTCTGGACCACAACCCTGACCAGCGTCAGTGTGAATCGAGTTCATATTTCTTTCGATATTCCACCACTAGCGTTCTTATATCAGATGTCTTATGCTGACAGGCAAAACACACGCACACACGCACACACACAAACACACACGCACACATGCACACGCACACACACACAAAGCCCAATACAAACAGACACATACACACACACAAACACACACACACACACAGATACACACACACACACACACACACACACACAGTGGCGGATTAAGGTGGTCATTGTCCCCTAGGCTACTCTTTGTGTGAGGCCCTCTTACTGATCACGCAAAATAACTTAACTCAAACCAAAAAAGTGTAATTTAGTGCCGTGTGTAAAAGCGTTGATGAAGCATGAATGCCTCATCATTGGGTTTGTTTGTCTGTGTGTGTGTGTGAGCTTGAGTGTGAGTATGAGTGTGTGTGTGCGTGTGTCTGGTCCACAACCCTGACCAGCGTCAGGGTGAATCAAGTTCGTCTTCCACCACTAGCGTTCTTATATCAGATGTCTTATGCTGACAGGCAAAACACACACACACACGCACACGCACACACAGAAACACACACACACGCACACAGAAACACACACA
>NW_027641408.1:77500-102938 GCF_949987615.1 Pollachius pollachius
ACCACAGTCAGTACTTTACCACTTTACAATACTTATTCAGGGAAATATGTTTACATTTATATTTATTAGGTGCCTACTTTATCACAGTGATAGTAGTACTTTCACAGTTCTTCATCACAGTAATATATTAAGAGTACATCATCACAGTGATAATGTGTGTGATAATGTTTGATGTTTAATCCTGACTTGTGCTTCCTTGATGTTTAAGGTTAAAGTTTAATCAGGAAGAGGCTTCTCACGTTCATCTTCCTAAAGCAGGATGGAGAGGATCGCTGTTCATCTATAATCATCACAATCAGTTTGGGGACTTCAGCTAACTAAAGATGCTATATTTGCTTGATTACATTAACATTCAAACTTTATTTTGATAAAAAACATAAATCAGTAAGAAGTGTAAATCAATTAGATCTCTGTATTTGTGATCGATTAACTCAATGGATTAATCCTGCAATCGTTCACTGACCCTTGGAAACCAAACCTAACTGCTTCATCATATAAGTTTTTAATTATGTTAGATTGTAGATTGTTTAGTCATATTTAAGTTTTAAATAATGTTTCTGAATCAAGGTTTGGGACGGTGAGATTCTGTCAAGTTTGAATACAATAATCGTTAAATGCAATGTGTTTCCGTATTATTTTAGAGTTCTGCTAGCTAGAGAATTGCATTGCTACATAGGCTTGCACAATCGAGCTAGGCTGCTTTAGCTTTAATGCCCTTTGTTGTGTTTTCTGTGTTCTTTGGAATTGGATCATATATACTTTGGTTATTCTGTCAATAAAATACATAAAAATTGTTCTGCCTACATGAATTTAATATACTTATTGCTAAATTAGGTTTACATACTTTGTTTAGAGGTTACGTTGTTAGGTTATAGGTTAATCCTTAGGATTAAATTGAATTAAAAAATACAGAAATTAATAATACAAAATTATTATATTTAGTCTTAAAACATTAGAAGCCATGTGATACATATAAAAAAACCTTATTAATGGCATTTATGATTTTGATTATTTAGATAGCCTTTCCTTTATTCAGTATTTGATAATATCCTATGATATACAGCATGAACACAATCATACTAGGTGTAAATAGCTTTAACACCATGAAAACAGATATAATCGTTCTGCAGATCAAAAAATAGAATGTATGAATCCTTATTCAGTTCCCCAACCAGCTAGCGTGTAGAACCAAGATGGCTGCTGGTCCAGGACTGATCTGACTGGTTTGGAGACAGGCTGCCTGGGCGACCTGATTGGCTGCCTGGGTCACATGGTGTACTGAGTGTTGGCTGTGGAAAGCCCCGGTAGCTGCAGCCTGGCTTCCCGCCAGAGACCAGGAGCACCACAACACCAACTGCAGAAACTGACACAACACCGGCCTCCATCTTGTCTCCTGACGTCAAAAGAACCGCCGAATGGCGGCTGTGGTCACTGCACACGGCGTCTGATTCAACGACAATAAGAAACATGAAATTGGTCTTAGTTCATTATGATTATTTTACAGTGTTGTGTTGCGTTGTGATTATGAAGAGTATTGTAAATGATAACAACAAACCTTTGACCCTGGCTCTGACTTTCAATTTGTTTTTTATTGAAGTCAGATCGTATTTCATTGTGTACTAAAGGTGAAATTATTGTGTTGTGTACTGAAAGTCAGGTTGTTTCACTGTGTTGCGTTGTTTTGTGTACTAAAGTGAGATCATCATTGTGTTGTGTACTAAGGTGAGATCATCGTTGTCTTGTGTTGTGTACTAAAGTGAGATCATCATTGTGTTGCGTACTGAGGTGCAATCATTGTGTTGTGTACATAAGTGAGATCATCATTGTGTTGTGTTGTGTACTAAAGTGAAATCATCGTTGTGTTGTGTAGGCCTACTAAAGTGAGATCATCATTGTGTTGTGTTGTTGTCTACCAAAGTGATATCATCATTGTGTTGTGTTCCCTAGGTGGAGCAGGGTGAAGAGACAACACCGTCACCAGCGACATAACTCCTAAACTGCAAACACACAAAATGGCGTCCGGTGAGCAGGCGCGTCGTTAGACCGGGGCATTCGAGGCTATAGCCCCGGATCTTTTGGGAATAGCCCCGGATCGCTGTGCCGTCAAAAATGATAATAATGATGAAAATAGCCCCGTAGAGTATACTTCTTTGTGGTTGCATTACCAGCAGCCACAGATGCAACATTGTAGCCAGTGGAAACCGCAACATTCTGACATGTCCATATATGGGCAGATTTAGAATAATTTGTTGCAAAATGTTGCAAATTCAACGTTGGTATTCTTTCTTCTCTATGCATAGCGCACCTCGTAGATATTGCTGTTTCGTTCTGCTAGCCTTTTAGTGAGATCAGAGTGTTGAGAAGGACAGTAATAAAATATCTTTGGTAAGATGGATATAAGAAGAGAGACCCGCAGTGAATTCAACCCGGTCCACTTGACTCTGGGTAGGTGCATGACAGTGGTACCGTAAAACTTCAATAGCCCAGGCTTTTATTTGTTTCAATCACTGAACTTTCAAACAAAACTCTTGCTCAGCAAAGATGCAAAATACTATCAAATGTGTTATTTAAACCAGTATGAATATTAGTAAGAACATTGAACTCTCGTGCAGGCTCGAACAGAGTGACACACGAACACACACACACACACACACACACACACACACACACACACACACACACACACACACACACACATTTAAGGAGTTTTTCACCCGCTCCGTATCCAGCTTGCTCCACCCTTAAAGCACCCAGGCTACTAGTATGCGGCGAGCTGGGAACGGCTGATTCCATGGAAGTACTTTGCGTGCGCCGTGTTTTTCCGCCAATGTGGCGAAGCATATGGTTATGGTGTTGAGAGCGTAAATAAATGGACTATATAAGTTGACTATGAACAATTATTGAAGTTTAACGTTTTGTTCAGCAAATTTGACAACTGACAGACGGAATATTGTAGCCAGTGAAAACCGCAAAATTCTGCTGTGTACATTTATGGGCAGATTTAGAATCATTTGTCGCAAATTGTATTCTCTATGCATAGGGCATCAGGTACAAATTGCTGTTTAGTGCTGCTCTAGTTTGCACAGATTCAGGAGACCCACAGTGAATTCAACCTGAATTCAACCCGGTCCACTTGACATCGGGTAGGCGCATGACATGTGTTTATTTGGCTACAGGTTTTTCTAATGCCTCATTTTGGCTGCTGGTGTATGTGTTCCTCTTTCCTATCCTTAACGTAAACATTAACCTACTCAGTAGGCCTGCCGTGACGTGAGTCAGACATAACGATTGGTCTTTCCTTTCCTTTTCAAACTACGTTGCAATTGCATGTTTCATCATCCCGATTTTCAAATTTTCTCGGGGGAGTAACCCCCGTACCCCCGTTTTAAAAGAACTCTAACTTCAGGGCTACAGCCCGAATGTTTTCAATTGCTAGCGACGCTCCTGCCAGTGAGTATGTTGTGTAATGGTCTGTGTCCAAAAAGACTCTTGTTACAGCGTCTCTTCCAGTGCCTGTTTTCCTTCTGTGCGGCCGCTCCCAGCTTCTGGTTGAAAACATCTCAACCTTTCAGAAAGGCGCCGGTGTCACTAAGTTAAACTAACCAATCATATATGAGATGGGGGGACTGGTCTGCCAAGAAACTGGAGTACTAACTTGTTCCAGCGATGTCCGTATACCCGGATGTCATCATGATATGTCTATTATAGAGAATAAAAAAAAGGCATGTGAATCACAAGCTTTTTTATACAGCAGGAAGTCCCTCTCTCTCTCGCACTCACACACACACACACACACACACACACACACGCACACACGCACACACGCACACACGCACACACACACACACACACACTGATGTGGAATTATTTTAATCCTTTGTGGCAGGCGCGTTGTTAGACCGGGGCATTCGAGACTATAGCCCCGGATCTTTTGCGAATAGCCCCGGATTGCTGTGCCGTCCAAAAAATAATAAAAAAACATAATAATGAAAAAAATAGCCCCGTAGAGTATACTTCTTTGTGGTTGCATTACCATCAGCCACAGATGCAACATTGTAGCCAGTGGAAACCGCAACATTCTGACTTGTCCATTTATGGGCAGATGTAGAATAATTTGTTGCAAAATGTTGCAAATTCAACGTCGGTATTCTCTTTTTTGTGTGCATAGCGCATCTCTATGGAGGACCACAACTGTCACGGAGGTAGTTATAAAGAAATACAAAGTAATTCATTATTTGATATGTTAATGGACAATAAAAAGAGGAATTATAAAAATTATTTACAAATGAAATGTTAATCCATCAATAAGTAGCCCGAATTAAAAAGGGATTTACAAAAACAACATAAAACAGTCAATAAGTACATCATTTAAAAATACATTAATGAATTCATGAATAAATGATGCAATTTAAAAATATATTTGAAAATGCAGTTTAAAAAGAGAAATAAATAACTGGATTCACTAATTGGATTAAGAATACAGATTTTAATCAGGCATTTAAAAGGGCGATTTCCTTGACATTTGCATTTCCATTTCCCTGCTGCTTTTCCTTTTCCTATTAGCTATTCGATTTGCTTCGTCATTTAGCTTCTCCTTTTAGCCTCTCCATTCAGCCTTTCCGTGACACTTTGGGCCTTGCGCTGGTTAAACGAGGTAAAACAATGCAAATTAGCCATGGGATGTAACAAGCTCACTGATTGGCTAGAGAGCCGCACCAGCCTAAACACTGTTCAGGCGCCAAGATGACCCTTTTAAGAAGATAAGTCATGTGCCAGCCGTACTTTGCCTTGGCTTTCACTCTCTTAAAATGCCCAACACTGGTGTATCCCGAGTTTTAAGGGACATTGCCAGTGAAATGGAGCGCCGACCCTCAGAGAGTGTTGCACCAGTGGAGACACCCTCAACTTCGGCCCCCACCCTGTTGACGGTGACGTGTACGGCCAAAACGTTAGCGTCACTCTAAGTAGACCGGCTCATTTAGGAACGACGTACACTGCTTAGATGTATTTGGCTAGAGGTTTTAGTTATGGGGTTATGTTGGCTTGTGAACGTATTTCTTGGGAGTCCTAGCATTACTAGCTAGCTACTGTTAGAAGCTAGCTAGTATGCTCTTCCCCCATGGAGAGATGGCTATCAGGGTCTTATGTCAAAGTCTGTTTCCCGCTCAAATAGTGACTTGTAAAAGAAAACAAATTAAGACCATTCATTTATATTTTCATGCGTTTTGCAATCCCAATATAACGTTGTTCACAAGCCATAACTTTGTTTCCCTGGTAACACCTGAGGGTTTGACTAATACCTGGAACAATCATTACCCTCCCGTAAGGTTCTCATGCAACGGAAACGTTGTTCACTCAGGTATCCTATTCCACTCCGCTATGAGCCAGAGAGCTAACGTTATGCATTGTACATATTTAGGTGAGTGCTGCATGCAGCGCTCAACTATTGTTTTTCCTAAGTTTTATTCTTTCTTTCTTTCTTTCTTTCTTTCTTTCTTTCTTTCTTTCTTTACTATTCTCTACAAACTTTGGGGACCTATCTCCCAAAGCGTGAGGACGTTCAGCAGTGTTGCCAGATTGGGCAGTTTTTCCCCCCAGATTGGGCTAGTCTTAAAGGACGTTCAGGCACTGTTGCCAGATTAGCCTGTTCTTCCCGCTCTATTGGGCTACTTTTAATGACGCACTGGTTCGCTATTTTCTTAAACACACACACACACACACACACACACACACACACACACACACACACACACACACACACACACACTGGCACACAAACAGGCAGAGTGGTAATCGGGAGAGTCGGGAGAATTCCCGGTGGGCCGTTAACGTTTCGGGGCCGCCGGGCTGATTACGGCGGGATAACAATATTGCGTTTATAAAAGTTCCTTGCAGCGCCGTCCGGCAGCCTGAGCCGTGCAACCACAACCTATCACTCACTCAACACACGCAACACATACACTCTGTCAACGTCACAACCAGTTAGATTTTGTCTAGAGGGGAGTAAACTATGGCTGTGCTGTTTTGCTGTTATGCTGCCACCTCTGACAGACAGACGGGTCGGGATTCATATTATTTCCAGTGATCATGAAACCACAGCACAGCCATAGAGAGAGGGGGGAGGGAGAGAGAGGGGGGGGGGGAGAGAGAGAGTGGGGGGGAGAGAGAGAGTGGGGGGGGGGAGAGAGGGGGGGAGAGAGAGGGGGGAGAGAGAGAAGAGGGGGGGGGAGAGAGAGAGGGGGGGAGAGAGAGAGGGGGGGGGGAGAGAGTGGAGAGAGGTGGGGGACAAAGGGGCGACCCCCACCGCCGTCGTCGACGGGTCGTTCTCAATGAAAGGAGCGGACAGGTTTGAGTCGGGACGGTTGAATTCGTGGAGCCCGGGAACAGAACGGAAAATGGAATACAGCTTAGGTTCTTCCTCGATGGGGTGTAAGCAGTGTTTCCCCCAGCACCGTGAGGTGAAGGGGGCCGCCTTAACAACAATAGGGCCCCGCCTTGACTACCAATGTAAAATAAATGAATGAAATAATAAGAAGAATATTATTATATTGGTTTTAATAAATATTTTTTAATTATTATGCATCAACAGAATACGAAACTCCCGTAGGGAAAGAAAACAGACTTCCATCAGGTACAAAAAGTAAAGATGAATAAACGGTCCTGAAGACCGCAGGGCAACGAGACGCGCTCCTGGACCACCTCGACTAAGACTTTTCCTGGGGGAAACACTGTATTAGGGTGGGGGGCCTCCTGGTCAGGCCCGTCGGGGGGTCCTCCGGCCGCCTCCGGCTCACTCCTGTTGAAGGGAAGCGTCCGGTCGTTAGTATAACGGGCGGCGGTCGTCCGGTATCGTGACTCTCCGCTACTGGTCCTCTCCCCCGTCTCCCTCGTCTCCAGCCCTTCAGACCCTCTCCCCGCCCAATGATTTAATGTGGTTCTTAAATCCCAGAACCACACGGGGGGACCTAGTGAATGACCTCCAGAGAGCTGGGACCAAAGTAACAAAGGCTACCATCACTAACACACTACGCCGCCAGGGACTCAAATCCTGCAGTGCCAGACGTGTCCCCCTGCTAAAGCCAGTGCATGTCCGGGCCCGTTTGAAGTTTGCTAGAGAGCATTTGGATGATCCAGAACAGGATTGGGAGAATGTCATATGGTCAGATGAAACCAAAATAGAACTTTTTGGTAAAAACTCAACTTGTCGTGTTTGGAGGAGAAAGAATGCTGAGTTGCATCCAAAGAACACCATACCTACAGTGAAGCATGGGGGTGGAAACATCATGCTTTGGGGCTGTTTTTCTGCCAAGGGACCAGGACGTCTGATCCGTATGACGGAAAGAATGAATGGGGCCGTGTATCGTGAGATTTGGAGTGAAAACCTCCTTCCATCAGCAAGGGCACAGAAGATGAAACGTGGCTGGGTCTTTCAGCATGACAATGACCCCAAACACACCGCCCGGGCAATGAAGGAGTGGCTTCGTAAGAAGCATTTCAAGGTCCTGGAGTGGCCTAGCCAGTCTCCAGATCTCAACCCCATAGAAAATCTTTGGAGGGAGTTGAAAGTCCGTGTGGCCCAAAAACATCACTGCTCTAGAGGAGATCTGCATGGAGGAATGGGCCAAAATACCAGCAACAGTGTGTGAAAACCTTGTAAAGACTTACAGAAAACGTTTGACCTCTGTCATTGCCAACAAAGGGCATGTAACAAAGTATTGAGACGAGCTTTTGTTATTGACCAAATACTTATTTTCCACCATAATTTGCAAATAAATTCTTTAAAAATCAGTGTGATTTTCTAGATTGTTTTTTTCATTTTGTCTCTCATATCTGAGGTATACCTATGATGAAAATTACAGGCCTCTCTCATCTTTGTAAGTGGGAGAACTTGCACAATTGGTGGCTGACTAAATACTTTTTTGCCCCACTGTATGTCACTCGACTTCAATTCATGAATTATTATTGAATCCCAATAATTTCTGCATCTTTTTACAATGAAAAAATATACAAAATCCTAGAGGGACTGATTATATTAGTAGTAGGAATGGAAGAAGAAGTAGTACTAGTAGAAGTAGTAGTTGTAGTAAAAGCAGTAGTAGTAGTAGGTGTGGTAACAGTATAGAGATGGCCTAAAATCCATATTGCGATATACATTGCAGCCTCTTGCGATAACGATATATATCACGATATAAAATCATAAAATAACCGTTTCAGAACAGGTTACATAGACCCTAAGGAAAGCCAAACTGCTAAATGTATTTAAAAAAAAGAGAAACATAGTATGTCATTTCGAGAACATTTATTGTGAAACACTGTAATCATACAACATAATGTTGCAGATAAATAAAATTAGTATTGGGTTTCTTTCCTTTAGTGCAAACCATTCTAAAAGGCACTACACTTAGTTTAAGTCCTTGGTTCTTAAATGCCACCCAAGATGCAGAGAACAGGAAAAACGGGTGTCTTTCTAGATAAGGAACAGACACTGTACTGACAATTAGGGATGGGCATGATTAATTGATGATCGATCATTGATTGTTAAGATTTTTGTCGATTACGTGATATTTTTAACCATCAAAAGGAGGTTGACCCAGCCGGAGAGGTGGTCTCGGAGACGTTGCTCAACATGGAGCAAAGAGGAGACGGAACGTCATTTGGATATTTGGGTCCGATATCCAAAAGACATTCCGTCTCCTCTTTGCTCCATGTTGAGCCACCACCCGACGGTCCGACAAAAGCAACTATAAAGTATGCTGGAAAACATAACTTAAAAATGCCGATGCATTTAACACATTCCGAGTCAGGATGAGGGAGAAGGAGTTGGACCAGTCCGCAGGTCAATGTATATCACGCTGGATATCCATGATTGTTTACTTTCACCGGTGCTTCCCCCCCCCCCTTTTTCTTTAACGCTTTACAACGCCCCAGACCTTTTTGTCCAATGATTTAACCCATTCAGACCGGATCACGCATCTGTGCGTGTTTACCTTTAAGACCGGATTGCGCATCAGTGCGTGTTTATCATTAACCCATTTGTACCGGCTGCGCGGAGCAACATTGTATGTACTAGATACAATGTTGCGCCGCACAGCAGCCGGTACAAATGGGTTAACGTTCTTTGCACACATGCAGGTTTGTTGACGAATTCTGGCGCTGTTGCGAAAATTGCAATGTGAAAAGGAATTGCAGCAAACCAAAAATTAAACATTGTATTTTGCGTCATCAACATGCAGCATCGCGATAGAGCGATAAAATAAAAATCTCTATCGTAGGCCATTTTTTTAATCGTTTATATCGTATATCGTTTATATCGCGCATTACTATAACAGTACTAGTACTACTACTATGTGGGGGTAGTACTACTACTTTGTGGTGGTAACAGTACTAGTACTACTACTATGTTGTGGTAACAGTACTAGTACTACTACTATGTGGGGGTAACAGTACTAGTACTATGTGGGGGTAGTAGTACTAGTACTACTACTGTGTGGTGGTAGCAGTACTAGTACTACTACTATGTGGGGGTAGTAGTACTAGTACTACTACTGTGTTGTGGTAGCAGTACTAGTACTACTACTATGTGGGGGTAGTAGTATTAGAACTGCTACTGTGTGGCGTTAGCAGTACTAGTATAACTACTGTGTGGTGGTTACAGTACTAGTATGTAGTTCAGTACCAGAAATGTTCCAGAAGGCCAGTGTGATACAGGTGTATTCGTACAGGTATGTGAGGTCTGTCTGAACCAGAGGAGGTTTGTCTGAACCAGAGGCGGTCTGTCTGAACCAGAGGAGGTCTGTCTGAACCAGAGGAGGTCTGTCTGAACCAGAGGAGGTCTGTCTGAACCAGAGGAGGTCTGTCTGAACCACAGGAGGTCTGTCTGAACCACAGGAGGTCTGTCTGAACCAGAGGATGTCTGTCTGAACCACAGGAGGTCTGTCTGAACCAGAGGAGGTCTGTCTGAACCACAGGAGGTCTGTCTGAACCAGAGGAGGTCTGTCTGAACCACAGGAGGTCTGTCTGAACCACAGGAGGTCTGTCTGAACCACAGGAGGTCTGCGGTGAGAGAGTGGAGCTCATCCCATGAATTCACGCCCAATGACTTTGTCCTCCATGAGGAACTTGGTTTGCTCCGTGTACAGGCTAGACCGATCCAACCACACACCAATCCTGACTGGGATCAACATGATGGGTAGGCGTCGTAAAATACTGAAATAAACTCAATCAAACGCACGATAGGACGGAGAACCAGAAGCCCACTGCTGCTCCAGCGCGAGGGCCGTGGCGGTGCAGTACTAGCAGTCAGTCGCTCCCCTGCAGGGGCCAGCCGGGCGGAGCGGGGGGGTGGAGCAGAGGGTGGAGCTCAGTATGCTGACGGACAACGGCCCCGGACTAGACGTAGCTCTTCTAGTCCCCAGGGACAGGGACCTCTGTCGGCTGGGGGCCCGAGGACGAAGCGGCTGGGAAGTGTGTGTGGGGTCTGCTGCAATGTGTGAGCCCTTCTTCACTGTCTGTTGAGGAGGCTGCTGATTGGCTCCTCTTCCTGTCCGTCATCGTGCTGCTACTCCTTACTACCTGTTGAAGGGATTCAGGCGGGAAAAAGGGCCGTAGAACCCGTGGCCCTCCCCCCTCCCAGTGGGACCAGTAGGAGCACACACACACACACACACACACACACACACACACACACACACACACACACAGAGCTGAACATCATGTCCAGCCTAGCATCATAGAGGGCTGTCTGATGTGTTTGCTGCAGGACCTCCAGCAGGTGGCCCCCGGGAGCTGGGGAACGTCCCAGAGCCCTTCTGGGGCGGGCAGGACGCCCCCTGCTGGCCGCTTTGAGAGAGCACGACAACATGAACTCACCGGGGGGGGGGGAGTAGGGCGGGCCGGTCTGGGCCAAAGGGACCACTGATTGGTCCAAGACAGGACCTGACATTATAGATTAACATGACATATAGTTTAACATTATCAATAGATTAACATTACATATAGTTTAACATTATCAATAGATTAACATTACATATAGTTTAACATTATCTATAGATTAACATTACATATAGTTTAACATTATCTATAGATCAACATTACATAAAGTTTAACAATATCTATAGATTAACATTACATATAGTTTAACATTATCTATAGATTAACATTACATAAAGTTTAACATTATCTATAGATTAACATTACATATAGTTAAACATTATCTATGGATTAACATTACATATAGTTAAACATTATCTATGGATTACCATTACATATAGTTAAACATTATCTATGGATTAACATTATCTATAGATTAACATTACATATAGTTTAACATTATCTATAGAATAACATTACATATCGTTTAACGTTATCTATAGATTAACACTACATATAGTTTAATGCTATCTATAGATTAATGTTACGGGTCCCGTGAACCGGGCCGCGTAGCAGGGTGTAAATGGTGTTCTTTCAGTGTTGTACCGTCCTGAAATACATATAACAAACAGAGACACGGGCACATCACTTCCTTCCTCTCCGACAGCACGTGGAAAGAGTAGATTTATTGTACAGTTCACACTTGAACACAATTTGAGATCTACTCAATCTTCATTAATCCACTATACATATTCTCATATATGCACTCTTCACATAACACAATATTATTTAGTATTTTCTTAGGTTTAAACCTTGCCACAAAACAGTTTACTAACTGTGTTTCCTCTTCCCTGCAAACCCGGAGCAAACAGACACACAAATCACAACTCTCAACAATGATAAAAACATGAACTTTAACCAAATGTACAGGAAGCCACACATTCGCACTGACGCAACAAACACACACGCATTCGTACCGACGCGACAAACACACACTCGCATTCAGACACGGACGAGGACATGAGCACGCGCCGCTACCGCGCTGCTGCCGGGCCACTGCCGTTAGCAGTCAACGTCGGCACACACACAGGTCCCGACACGCACACACAAACTCTCTCAACACCAACACACACTCGAGGACACCACCACACCAACACATCAACACACGAAACTCAAAAGCACCGATACCGACCTGAAATACATATAACAAACAGACACGGGCACATCACTTCCTTCCTCTCCGACAGCACGTGGAAAGAGGACGACCGCAACGCAACCCACTCCGTCGCAAACTTTCGGTCGGCAACCGGCGCCCCGCCTCATACTGCCCCCTGCTGCTCGTAACGCTAAATTACTACTGTGCTCGCAACACCATGAACCGGTTTTCCAACCTCAATTCATTCAAATATATTTGAAATCAATGTGATCTCTCATGGGCATCACACGCTCCCTGACAAAAAGAATGGCTCCTGACATTTATGTAACCCAACACACTACAGATACACTATATATACAATGGAAATACAACATAAACTCTGAAATACTCCCCTTTATCCTACACTAAAGGCAGGTACTGTATGCAAGGCATGAAAGTGGGGTAAGTGAACGTTTGGTGGAGGTTTGAACAATAGCAAACTGGGACGTACACAGGAGGTACAAGTGGGACCGTGAGTGTATTGACGCCAGTGTGAGGTTTGAATGAAGGCTGACCTAACTCTGAGTAGGTGAACATGTGTGTGGGTCTCTTTCCCCTGACTGATCTCCTAAGTGTGTGTGTTTGATTGTCAGTGGTGGGGGTCAGGTTTAGTGATGGAGAAGCACCTGGTTCATGTTCTCTTTCAGTTACAGCTGTTTCATCCTCTTCCAGCGAGTCATACTCCTCCACTCCTCCCTCAAACTCTTTGGGCTCTTCCATCTCACTTCCAGATGTCTCCACCATAACTCCCTCTGCTCTTTCAGGTTCCTCATGGAGAATACTTGGTCGTGGATTGTGGGTAAGTATTTTGACCACAGGGTTCTGGTAAGAGTCACGGGTCGGTATTGTCCCAACAGGTTTGCAATGAGGTTTCTGAGTGGGCGTTTTATCAATAGAACACTGGTCATTCCGACGTTGCACTCTCAGCCAGTACCGATACTGGGGGTCTTCCTCTTCTTCAGAATCTGTCTCCCTTATTCGTGCCTGATCAGATTGTTTCTCCATCCGGATAGTTGACGACCTTCTCTTTCTTCCCCCTCTTGTAGGTGCCCACGCCTTGGTTGTTGCTGGAGGTAGGTCTGCAGGCAAATCATTTACCACATGCAAAAGGTTTCGATGAAGGACACGGGTCCTCGACGCATCAGTCTCTGAAACAACTTTGTACACTGGGCCATCATGAATTTGATCTTGCACAACATAGATAGTCTTTTCCCAGTAAGCTCTTAGCTTCCCCGGTCCACCTCTCTCTCCCAAGTTCCGTACCAGGACTCTGTCACCTGGTTTCAGGACGACACCTCGTGTGTGCTGGTCATAATATTTCTTTCCTTTTGCACTTGACTGTTTGGAGTTTTCTGAGGCGATACGATAAGCTTCAGTCATTGTCTTGGCCCATCTCTCTGCGTAGCCTCTCGGGGTCTGTGCTTCCTCGTTGTTGTTCAGTCGAAACAACAGATCCACTGGCAAGCGCGGATTACGGCCATACAACAGGAAGAATGGTGAATATCCAGTTGACTCATGGCGCGTGCAGTTGTACGCGTGGACTATTTGTGGGAGCTGTTCCTTCCACCTGTCCTTCTTATCTTCTGCCAAGGTTCTCAGCATCTGTAGTAGAGTTCTGTTGAAAAGTTCTGCTGGATTGCCCTGAGGATGATATGGTGTGGTCCTGGAGCGTCCCACCCCACTCAACTTCTGCAGAGTATGGAACAGTTCGTTTTCAAACTCTCTGCCTTGGTCGTGATGCAGTCTTGCTGGATAGCCAAACCGAGGGATGAAGTCATTGAATATTCTTTCCGCTGCCGTTTTTCCAGACTTATTTTTAGTTGCATAGGCTTGGGCAAATCTCGTGAAGTGATCAACTACGACAAGAATGTACTCATAACCCCCTTTGCTGGATTCAAGGTGCAAGAAGTCAATGGAAACTAACTCCAAGGGCGAAGTCGTAGTGATGCTGCCCATTGCAGCCCTGACCTGAGTGGCCGGTTTCTTCTGTTTTAGGCAGGGACATCTTTTGGTCACATAATCTTCCACTTCTTGTTTCATATATGGCCAATAGAAGCGTTCTCGAACCAGGTTCAGGACCCTCTCCACACCCACATGACCCATGTCGTTATGGAGTTGATGTAGGACAAGCGACTTGTACTGAGCAGGTAGGACAAGCTGACGTCTTTGGCTTGTCTTCCTGTACAGGAGCCCGTCTTCGATTTGGAGTTTTCTCCACTCATGCATCATCTTTTTGGTTGTCCCCTTAGCACTTTGTCTAATTTCATCGGCCAATGTCCCATTGGTCTCCTTGAGTTTGAAGATAGGTCCAATGGCTGAATCAGTTCGCTGAGCCTTAACCAATTCATCATGGTCAAAAGCTGGCAAGGGATCGGGAGTACCACACTCAACCGCTCCATGTGCCGCACCCAGGGCTGCAGCCCAAGCAACCTCCTGCATCTCCGCTGCCCTGCTACCTTCCCAGGCGGCAGTGACGACTTCTTGGGGCAACTCCTCCGTGCACTGACTGATGTACTGGTCAACGTCCAGCGGGCAGCGGGAGAGTGTGTCCGCATCCACATTACTTTTCCCTGGCCGATACTTAATGTTGAACCTGAAGTCGGCCAGTTCTCCCACCCATCTGTGACCCACAGCATTCAGCTTGGCGGAGCTGAGCACATACGTCAAGGGATTATTATCTGTATACACCGTGAAATGTGGCGCGTAAAACAGATAATCTCTGAATTTTTCACAGATGGACCACTTGAGAGCGAGGAATTCCAGTTTCCCGGAATGAAGTCTGTAATTCTTCTCCGCAGCGGTAAGTGTTCGGGAGCCATAACCGATAACTCTCATCCTCCCGTCCTGCCGCTGGTACAGGACCGCTCCCAACCCTTCCTCCGAGGCATCTGTATGCAATGTGAAGGGGGAGTTGAAGTCTGGGTAAGCGAGAATTGGGGGAGTCATCAGGGCCCCAATCAATTTGCATAGCACTTGCTGATGTTCCTCCTTCCACATCACAGGGGTTCGTGAAGGCAGCTGTGCACCTTTCTTCTTTCCTGCTTTGAATTTGTTGTGTGGGGTCTCAGTGATAGCATATTTTACCTGCAGCAACTCATAAAGTGGCTTGGCGATCCTTGAAAAGTCTTGGATATAGGCTCTGTAATAACTCAGGAAGCCCAGTACACGATGGAGATCTCCAATCGTGGCCGGTGTCTTGTCCCTCAGAACACGCACAGCATCCAAATCTTTCGGATCTATCCGGACACCATCAGCAGACACTAGCCGACCCACATAGCGGACCTCTGGCTTGAACAGCTCACACTTGGTTGGTCGTAGCTTGACGCCATGCCTTTGGAGGGCTTGAAGAACTTTCCTCAATCCTTCCACATGTTCCTCAAAGGTTCGGGCATAGCAGAGGACATCGTCCAAGTATGGCACACAACATTCATCCCTCAGGGAGTCCAGCATTTCCTCCATACTTCGTTGAAATGCGGCTGGGGCGTTGGTCAGGCCGAAGGGTATCCTCACCCACTCGTAGAGCCCCCAAGGTGTGATAAATGCTGTCACGTGACGTGAGTCTTCCGCCATGAAGCCTTGATGGTATGCCTTCCCCTGATCGAGAATTGAGAACCAGCCATAGCCACCAAGTTTGTCCATGAGGTCCTGAATTCTAGGCAGGGGATGCCTGTCAGAGACAGTCTTCTGATTGAGAAGTCTATAGTCTATACACAGCCTCAGTGTGCCATCCTTCTTTCGGACGCACACCACTGGAGCTGAGTACGGGGATTTGGATTTAACAATCCAGCCTTTTGCCAGGAGATCTTGGATGTATTCCTTGACCTCCTGATACAGAGGTTTTGGCACTGAGGTGTACGACTTCTGAACTGGTATGTCATCCTTGAGCGTTATAGACATCTGTAGACTCGGGATGGATCCCATGTCGTTGTCACTGCGAGCAAATGCCAATGATTCCTCAAACAGCATCTTCCTCACAATGCTCTGCTGCGCCTCTTCAAGGTGAGCTAGAACAACTGGGGGATCCCACTTTTCAACTGTCTCACTCTGGCTGGTTCTTGGGTGAGTCTGGGTGTTAATGTTGTTAACCTCTGTGTGATTTGTCACTTCAGATTGGTCTGTCTTCATTATTTTTTCAACAGATTGAATATTCCCCAGCACAGTCTTCCGACGCAGGACCACATCTTTACTGGTGTAATTTGCGATGGGGACGCTGACAGAGGGGCTTTCTGTATTACAGACCTCCACCAAACCATCTCCAATATCAAGTTGTTGTAACTGTGATTCTTCTTGGTTGGTTTCAAACAGCCAAACAGCCTCAAGGGAGTCGAGATGGGATGGAACTTTACATTTGACATGGGCCACCTGCCCAGCACGGATAACAACATCACGTAGTCCAACGTTGACCATGGCTTCGCCCAGTCTAGTGACCGGTTGCGTTTGGATGAGGTTAACAATTGTGGTTGCCTTGTCCTCCTCAATCTCCATAGCACTACAGAGTAGACTGACAATGGTGGAGACCACACATCCTCCGTTCTTCTGTGCTTTTACAATGTGCTCAACCACATTGTATCCTAAAAGAGGACTTTCAAGGGACACGTTTACTACCAGGAATGGCACTTCGATGGACAAGTTGGGGTCACTGTTTCCCGGTAAGTTCACGGTCATCTCCAACCATCCGTCATAAAGTACAGGTGTTCCAGTCACAGCCAAGACATTGAGAGGCTTGGTTCCCAGGAGCTCATCCAGAGGTCGGACTTGGTGTCCAGGTAAGTATGTTTTCCTCCAATTGTGGTCAACAATACTCACTTGTGAGCCTGTGTCAAAGAGTGCAGTGGTAGCATATCCATTCAGGTAGCACTTCAGCAAGCATTTCTTCCCCACCAGTTCAGCTACGCGGGCCTGTGCAGGTTGAGTCACTTGATTTGGGGTGGCACAGGTCGCATTCACGTTACTGACCTCGGTTTGTTTTGTCTTGGTCTCGTCTTTGGATTGCATGTGCGTGTTAGCACTTGGTGATCTCAATGCAGAGGACCGGGGACCGTCTCCTTGCGTTCGTCCCCTCAGACAACCCACGGCCCTGTGTCCAGCTTCTCCGCATTTAAAACAATGTGGGCAGTCGGTGACCCCCTGCTCTCGACATCGTATACATCCACGGGGTCTGTCTTCTCGGCAGAATCGTGGTTTGGGCCCAGTGGAGTGGATTGAGGACTCAGTGGACCTTGACCTAGCAAGAGACTCAACAAGGCTGGTTAAGGTCTCGATTTGAGTTGTTAAATCTTGGATCGTTTTGGTTTTACCTTTGGTTTTGGAATCAGGGGTGGATTGTTCTCTGTCTTGAGTCACATCAACCTGAGCACTTCGGACTGCTGTCCCCTTTTGACGTGTAGTATGACCCAACCGTCGTTGTCGCTCATTCTCCTCAGTCATAGCCTTGATCACTTGTTTCAACAACATCTCATCTGAAACACTTGGGTCAGCAAGGAGAGGTCTCATTTCGGTTCTCATTTCACTGTACTTTGGAGAAAGGCCCTGGTGAATGGTTCGAAGAAAGACAGTTTGGACATTGCGTGGATCATATTCAATGTTGGCATTCACATGTCGTGATGCAAACAACACTTTTTGTTTCAGTCCGATTGCTCGATAGAGAAACTGTTGAGGGGTTTCATGGTCATGCTGACGGGTGCTCATTAACTCTTGGAAGAGCTCTGTACTGTTTCTCTCACTCAGGTGAGACTGAATAAAACTTTTCAGCTCAGTCAGTGTCATTTTATCCATATTGATGAGCATGTCTTTGAATTGTCCGGGCTTGATGATACGGAAGATGCCTTGAATAATTTCACTTTCTGTGTGGTTACTCATTAGGCCCTCTTCAATCTGCTTACACAGACTGCTGTAGCTGATGTCGGATGCATGGTCACCTACCTGACCCCCATGGATTTTGAACTCCCTGTGCTGCAATAATGACAAGTCTCTTAAGGAGAACATAGCATCAGCCCTACTGTGTGCTGCACTAGCAGGTTGGTATGTGTGGGTGTGCTGTGTGTGTCATGTAACGCGGCTCTGTGGAGGACGGTTGATTATGTGTGGTAGAAGCAGGTGAAGTCTGACATGCTGCTAACTTCCTACCCAACTCTTCATAACCCGACCGTAACTTTTGATACTCGGTTAGTGTTTCAGCCCGTACCTCTGTACTAGTTGTGTCACTGTGTGTTACACCTGGGTGAGTACCGCTTAAAACAGAATGCATTGACCTGTTAGTTTCAACCTGGGACTCTACAGGCAAGTTCTCAGCATCAGCAATCACAGGTGAATATTCAACATCATCATTCACAGACAACTTCTTTTTAGCAATTTCTTTAACAGCTCTGAGATCAAAAACCACATCTCTCAACTCTAGCAGCTGAACGAATCCCTCGTCTTCTTCGCCCAACAAGGTTTCACTTTGCATATATGAACAGATGTAGTTAAAACAACTTTCTTCATCACTTTCATTTACTGTAGATGAGTCAAGACCTGGTAACTCGATATGCCGTGTCAGTTCAAACAGTTCGCGTGCTGTTAAAGCGTGTAGCTCCTTCTTTATTTCCCATACGAGCTTCTTCCGCTCGACCGACATGTTGAGTGTTTCACCGTACCTTCACTTGTTGTTCCACTTGAAGAACCCTCAAAAACATACGGGGACTGCAGAGATCCCGCCGTCGTACCAATGAAGCATTCGCTGCAGCTGTAGGCTACTGGAACGGTTGCTGAGGCTGTAGACACAACCCCTCGTAGCACACTCGTCTCCTCCCTGCTCCTCACAGTTCACACGATTCCTCCTGGTTCCCACGGCTCCTCCGGTCTCACGCTGCTCCTCGTGGATCCTCACTGCTGGAACGTCTCCTCAGGGTTCCACGCCAACCGGCTGGCTGGTGGCGTCAATCCTGGGCTGGTGATTTTTCTTTTGGGATTGGCATCACTTGACTCTGAAGACACCAATCCCAGCGGGGCCTCCAAAATCTGTTACGGGTCCCGTGAACCGGGCCGCGTAGCAGGGTGTAAATGGTGCTCTTTCAGTGTTGTACCGTCCTGAAAAACATATAACAAACAGAGACACGGGCACATCACTTCCTTCCTCTCCGACAGCACGTGGAAAGAGGACGACCGCAACGCAACCCACTCCGTCGCAAACCGGCGCCCCGCCTCATACTGCCCCCTGCTGCTCGTAACGCTAAATTACTACTGTGCTCGCAACACCATGAACCGGTTTTCCAACCTCAATTCATTCAAATATATTTGAAATCAATGTGATCTCTCATGGGCATCACATTAACATTACATATAGCTTAACATTATCTATAGATCAACATTACATAAAGTTTAACATTATCTATAGATTAACATTACATATAGTTTAACATTATCTATAGATT
Organism: Pollachius pollachius; assembly: GCF_949987615.1. Classification (NCBI taxonomy): domain Eukaryota; kingdom Metazoa; phylum Chordata; class Actinopteri; order Gadiformes; family Gadidae; genus Pollachius; species Pollachius pollachius. Next base: position 96,977 of record NW_027641408.1, read on the forward strand.
AACATTACATAAAGTTTAACATTATCTATAGATTAACATTACATATAGTTAAACATTATCTATGGATTACCATTACATATAGTTAAACATTATCTATGGATTAACATTATCTATAGATTAACATTACATATAGTTTAACATTATCTATAGATTAACATTACATACAGTTTAACATTATCTATAGATTAACATTACATATCTTATATTATATAGGCCTACATCTTAACATTATATATAGCTTAACATTGCATATAGCTTAACATTATATACTGTATAGCTTATATTACATAGGCCTACAGCTTAACATTATATATAGCTTAACACTATATGTCACTGAAAATTACATTTTGCAGAACATTACTTATAGGTGAACATAATATGGTTGAAGAGTAACATGAAACGTGTGTGTGCAAGAACTTTTAGATTCCCAACGCCGTGCACATGAACTGTCGCTGTCGGGAACATCACTGTCATCACTGGCGAGCCGTCTCGTTATCCCCAGGACCGTGAACGCGCCTTTACAGTGCGTTTTAAACGTCACGTGTGAGGCGGCTGCATTGTTTGACTTGTTAGAAAAAAAGACGGGAACATTTTGAATGTTTTTATTTTAAACGTTAGGAATTATTCTCTGAAGACTAGATTTTCAAAAACAGATTGCACAAAGCGCACAATATCATTTCAGGGCACGCGCGCGCGCGCACACACACACACACACGCACGCACACACACACTCACACGCAACAGACTCTTATCGCAGGAAAAGGAAACCAGTTGGTTGGTTTGTAAAAGTTGTTATTTTTACCGGAATTAATAGCTCTTGTGCTAAAGTGGTTAATAAGTAAGGGTTGTCTTTATGGAGTGCAATATTTGCATATTTTTTCTAAATTCTAAAGGCCAATTGTATAGGGATCTTTTGTGTATTCTACATGTTTTTATTTTTCCCTGTCACTTTTCCAAGCCAGTAACTCTTCATGAATAGGACCCTATCAATGGAGGTTAAAGGTAATTCATACCTCTTATGACCCAATCATTCCCATGTACCTCGGTAAGACTGGAAACCATTTACTGGTGGGAGGGTAAGCACAAATAATAATAATCGATTGCATTAAAATAAAGTGTTTAACACTATTTTCCAGTTCCTCATTATTGCTATTTTAAATAGGTAGACTATAGCCAGACTATAGAACTATGCGGGGAAGCTAGTGCAAAGTTAACAACCTCGATGGTCACACACACAAAATATTTACATTTCACACGTAGAAAACACACAGACAGTCAACACACATCGATGGCCTGATCGATCCCAGACTACAGTGTGTCCCAAGGCTGTGATTCCAATATTCAGCTGTGTTCAAAATGCCCCCCCCCCCAATAATATATCTATAATTTTTTTTATTAATATTATTTTTGCTATGCTTTGACATTCACACCGCCGTCCGAAAAAGGCTACCACCTCCGTCCGAAGTAATCATTAGCAAATGTAATCAAAACAAGGCCATAATTACAATATATATTTGGGGCCAATGGCGCAGTCTATTTGATTGTAGCCTAGTTGGTAAATTGTGAATAAGCTAATGTGTGATGGATTTTTACGTGAAGATTAACACTTAGAATTGTTGTCCTGCTTCACAGTTGCTGTACGGGAGACCTCCGTTACTCACGCTCTTCAAACTCACCAAGATACGAAGTAGTCGATATAGGCTAAACTTAATTCAACCTGCCACGCATCTCGTAATTCCGCGAAGTAACTAATAAGCTATTTAATCAGCATTCTGACTTTAATGCCTATAAATAGCTTGTTAGTTTCATTGTGATAGAAAGTGATGTCGTGGCGTTTTTGCCAATATGCCTGACTGATGAAGTGAATGACCGTGAATGACTAGTTTAGATTAGGTCCCCCCCCCATGTTGACTCCAGGTCTACGGCCTTGGTGTGTCCACACATCGGGGGAGCAGGAGGAGAAGCCCTGATTGGCTGAAGCGTTTCCAGGGCGACGGGCTCCCCGCCTGCTCATTGGTCTTTCTGTTGGGAGAAGAAGATGGCAGTGAGAAGACAGTGAATCTCTGCTGGTGGGTGTGGCTATGTTGACCCGATGAGGCCCTGGGACGACATCTCACCTCCCTGGGTCTGACCCCGTCTGGACCTGTGTGGAGGAAAACACAACCTTAGAAGAAGAGCTGTGAGGAGGGAACAGCCAGGCTTTAAGACGCACACAGCTACAGCCTACCATGGCCTTAGTATTAGTTTTTTTATAACATTATTATTATCATGAGTCAGTCCCTCCGGAAATTACCGGGTTCACAGATTGCGACAATTCACGTAATTTTGACCAATCCTCGTTTAATCTGTAAATATGTCAACACACTGCGGCATTGCTGCACGTTGGAGCAATGGCCGCCCTTTCCCGCCAGTTGGACTAAACATCCCACTCCCAAACACAAAATTCTATTTACAAATTCACTTCCTTGTTTATGAACGCCTGAAACATGCCACTCATATATCCAGTTTCTCGAGTTATGCAGTTTGGTTTCATTCTTGCTGGACAAATGACATTTGACTTCAATTCATTAATTATTATCGAATGCCAATAATTTCCGCGTCTTTTTACAATTAAAAAATATGTGAAATCCTAGAGGGACTGATTATATTATGTATTAGGAGTAGGAATGGAAGAAGTAGTACTAATAGAAGTAGTAGTAGTAGTAAGAGCAGTAGTAGTAGTAGGGGTGGTAGCAGTACTACTACTGTGTGGTGGTAGCAGTACTACTACTGTGTGGTGGTAGCAGTACTAGTACTACTACTGTGTGGTGGTAGTAGTACTAGTACTGCTACTGTGTGGCGTTAGCAGTTCTAGTACTACTACTGTGTGGTGGCAGCAGTACTAGTACTACTACTGTGTGGCGTTAGCAGTACTAGTACTACTACTGTGTGGTGGTAGCAGTACTAGTATGTAGTTCAGTACCAGCAATGTTCCTGAAGGCCAGTGTGATGATTCCGTAGAGCAGCAGCGCCATGCCAACCATCGCCATGGAGTCCTGGATGGAGGGGGGGCTGAACCCTGAAACACGTCCACCAACACAACCCTCCACAGGTCAGTCCCGCCCCCAGGCTCACGTCCCTGTTGGGCTCCAGCCAACATTCACCCGTCTGCTCCTCATCTCCTGGATGAACTCTAAACCTCACGCTCCGTTCTACTCTAGACCAGTGGTTTTCAAACTGAGGCGCGCCTCCCCTGGGGGGCGCCAGAATTCTTCAGGGGGGGCGCGACGTGAGAAAATATAAACCAGAAAAAGTAACAGAAAAAACTCAAAGGCGAAGACGCGCTGTGTTCGAAATCGTTCCCTATTCACTCGCTCACTATTCCCTATATAGTGTTTATGATATAGTGCACTGTATAGTGAGCGGACAAACGAGAATTCCGTCACTACGCTGAACATTTCTAAACGTCTTTTGCGTCAGTAAGTGTGCCGGGTATTTGTGTGACGCAGGCAGATGCGCCCACATCATGTAAACAAACCGGGCACCCACGAGGAAAGCTGGGGGTTGTATTGATGTTGAATTGACGTTGATCAAGGTTTTTTTCATTAATTTTGAATGTTACATTTTCTATGTTAAATCCCAAATAAATTGTTGACATTTTTAAACGAAAGCCGGAGACTCTATCATTAAATGTATTCGTTTTCGTTATTATTCAGCTTCTTCTTCTCCTCCGGAAAAGACACAACTGCATTACATTGTGGTATACGGGAGTAACATGTAGGGAACATCGTATGTTCACTCAAATTTTGGGTATTTTAAGTCCACGTTATAGTGCGTGAATTTTACCACTGAGAATTCGAACACCACTACAAAATGGCGAGCACCCTATAAAGTGCACTATATCCGTGATGGAGAACGATTTCGAACACAGCTACGCAAACTCATTGCTCGCACTAAAGTAGAGGTGAGCTAAAAAGGAGGCTAAACTGGCAGTTTACAGATTAAGATGTTCAAATGTATTTCAAAAACGTTAAGCAAAAACATACTTAGATAAAGACGTTAAAATGTGCTAAGAAATGTGTTTAAAAACACACAAAGATGTTAAGAATGTTTCAAAAATATGTTTAAAATGTTTCAAAAAAATATGATCAGAGATCTTTAAAATGGGTAAAATATGATCAGAGATGTTTAAAATATGATCAGAGATGTTTAAAATGTGTAAAATAATTAAAAGATCTTTCAAGACACAGGGATTTAGAAAAAAAAATTGGCGGGGGGGGCTCAGCTGAAATTTGTTCTCTGAGGGGGGGCTCACTCCCTCATACTTTGAAAACCCCTGCTCTAGACAACAAACATTTGAGTACATACGTGTTTTTTTAGAGAAGGGCTTTACAGAAGCAATAGTCAACCGTACAGGTGTGTTCCTTATGATATGTTTAGACGGGTATATTCCTACACCTGTGTTTACACAGATGTGCCAATACTAGTGTATTCAAAAAGGAGTGTCAATACAGGTGTATATGTACAGGTATGTTTATACAGGTATATTCCTACATGTGTGTTTATACAGGTGTATTCATGAAGACACATATTTCAAAAGGTACAGATGTGTTCCGGAAGGAGTGTCAATAGATAAAGGTGTGTTCTTACAGGTGTGGTAACACACAGCTATTTAAACAGGTGTGTTTCTACAGGTGTGTTTCTACAGGTGTTTCTACAGGTGTGTTTCTACAGGTGTGTTTTTACAGGTGTATTTCTACAGGTGTGTTTCTACAGGTGTGTTTCTACAGGTGTGTTTCTACAGGTGTGTTTCTACAGGTGTATTTCTACAGATGTATTTCTACAGGTGTGTTTCTACAGGTGTATTTCTACAGACGTGTTTTTACAGGTGTGTTTCTACAGGTGTATTTCTACAGGTGTGTTTCTACAGGTGTATTTCTACAGGTTTGTTTTTACAGGTGTTTCTACAGGTGTGTTCCTCCCGGTGTGTTCCTCCAGGTGTGTGTACAGACTCAGACCGGAGCCCGTCTCGTCTCTCACCTATGACCTCTAAGGCGACCTTGGAGCGCCGGGTCACCCCACGGTGTCGGGCCACACACACCAGACCCCCCCCCCGGCCCAGGGCGCTGGTGTCCAGCTGCAGCAGGCTGCTCTGGCTGTAGGTGCCGTCCCAGGCCTCCCGGTGGCCGGACAGGCTGGCCTCCCCCAGGGCGGCGGGGGCCCCGTCCGCCCCCAGGAACTCCCAGCTCAGCTCCAGGGGGAGGGGGGTGAAGCCAGACGCCTCACAGCGGACGCTGAGCACCTGGCCGGGGGCGGCGAGGGGCAGCGGGGAGGGGCTGATGGAGAGGGAGGGGGGCTCTGCAGGGGCCACAGGAAGGAGGCCATGTTAGGGTTCTTCATGGCTCGTGGTTCCAACACTGTGGGGGCCTTGGGCCCAGGACTCTCTCTGCCGCCGGGACAGCACTGAGCCCTCGGGTCCAGGGCGTCCTCTCTCAGGTCCACCGCTGTCACGTGACACGTCGTGGGGTCATGTGACCGCTCACTGGTTCACCGGGGGACACTGGTTTGTTTTCTTCCCAACAAATAACTGCTCTGGATTCTGAGAATCCTGTCTCCCTGATCCTCTCTATGACATAATCAGAGCTCACCTCCCCCTCCATGACATCATCAGAGCTCACCTCCCCCTCCATGACATCATCAGAGCTCACCTCCCCCTCCATGACATCATCAGAGCTCACCTACCACCTCCAGCTCCACGGTCACCTGGGCCAGCAGGTGGGGCAGGTGCACGGCGCAGACGTACGTCCCCGTGTGCCGCGCCTCGGCTTCCTGCAGGACCAGCGATGCGTTTCCTGCGGCGTGGAGGCGGGCGAAGTCCAGCGCCGCCCCTTCCTGCGGGCCGGCGGCCAAGCGGTCCGTCTTCCCGTCGTAGGCGAGGACCAGGCGGCCCTGACCCCTGAACTGGTAGCGCCACTCCACGGCG